>NW_027516272.1:300000-600000 GCF_048772815.1 Callospermophilus lateralis | reverse complement strand
CACAAACATAGAGCTCTGCTGGCCTAAAGACTTCTTGAGAAACTGCCTCTGAGGTTGGATACTTTAAATATATTTTGTTGTCAGAAGGTTTAGCTTCTTTTCTACTGAGACCATCAAAGCTGGGTCTGCATCTATGTGAATGGAGAGCATGGTTTCTTATTTTCCAATGAACATGAGGCAGCAGTGCTGAATTATCTCTTGGTAGGTAAACTGTGGCCATTGGGGGCTAAGTGTCTCCCTGTGTGGACAGTGAAGCCATTTGATCATCCTCCATTTTTGTGGTGTTTCTTGGTGCTGCACTGGGAGTTTGGTATTTGCTTCACGAAATACAAGGAGTTCAACTGCGACACAGTGCTGGAGGGAGTTCTGTCACGTGTGGTGGGTCAGAAACTGCAGGAAAATGCACCAACCAGGCTTCTATTTCACATAGCTTTTTCCTTGACCATACCCACCTGATTCTGAACATTGCCTTGAAACCTCTCCATATAATAAGATGCCTTAACATGTAAGGTTCTGCTGGATGCACCATGGCAGCCAAAAGGCATTTGGAAGTCAATTGGAAATCCACACGGCCCCACCTCAGATATTTTATCACACACCTGCACACCACTGCTCTGGGCCCACTATTCAGCAGTGCAAATTACTGGCATCTCTGTTCTTCACCATTTTCATGAAACCCAGTCAATCAAGGCACTGTCTGGTACACTCATGATCAGCAACAGGAGATCCAAAGGTTCTCCAGTGCCACCTGGTCATGGGAGTTTTAAAAATTTCAGGGTGTTTATCTAGCCACTTTTCAAGGATGAAGTTGGAGAAACTGTGGGTTTCAATTCATTCAGGAACCATTTAATGTTGAGGAACCTCATTTCAATGAATGCTCTGGAGAACTCTCAAAGGCAAGGCTTCCCAAAGAGTAGCCAAACGGTCACATGAAGCCCAGCCCATTGAGGTCCACAATGTGAGGTCCATGTGTGTTTTGACTCTCAACTATGCCTGTCAAGTCTTTCAGAATAAAATCATGTGATATCCTGGCTGAGATTCCCAGTGATCAGTCGAAAGCCACCCTTGGCCTAGATTTCAGTTTCCAAGGGCGACTCTCATGCGTGGCATTCTAAAATCGCAACACAATTCATGACAATACTTCTCTGAGGTCAGTTTCAGAACTCAGTCTCTAAGGGGAATCATACCAAAGTTCCAGCCCTGGTGGATCCAGTCATTTCTTCCAACTGCTACACAAATGAACACAATTAAAACCAAAACACTCCCACATGGTCCTCACCTTCTTCCATATAGACACTCATTATAACCTCTGGCTGGAGGTTTCCCTGAGGGGTGCAGCACAGGATGGTATCCAAAACAAGCTCCCTTGTCCCTTATTTGCTTAAAGTCAGCTAGGCCTGGACACCATTCCTGTGAACCAGGAGTGATAAAATAAGCCTGGCCTTAATACTGCTCTGCTTCTCCAATTTGAGGCCTACTGACTGTCAGGTATAGATTCTTTATGTGATTTGGAATAATGAAAAAACCCAAGCTCATATGGGCTAGCCTCTCCAGGGCTTTGAAGAACTCATTTGACTCAAAGGATCCATATTCTCACTTGATGGAGATCAGAAACCTATCAGAGTAAGGCAACATACTCCATACACAGTGACTGATCTTTTTGCCATTTTGGTTTTGAAAGCACACATGGAATCTTTCTTTAGTTCCAACAGGTGCTGAGAATCTAAGCCACTGCCTCACACAGGGCCAAGTGGCTGATTCAGACACATCCCTTTCCAAAGGAATTAAGCAAAGAGCCACAGGTGATGCCCATTCATTTCCATTTGAAAACTGTTTTCTTCAGGGTTCACAAAGGTGTGGCCTGAGGCAAAGACCTTCCTGACACTCAGAGCAACAGAAAAATAGGTAAGCAAAAGGCCCAAAGCAGGGTTTCTCTACTGAGACTTTCTTTGTCACACTGATATCTGAGTTTTCTGAGATGCTTGCTATTCCATTCAGCTATCTAGTACATGGACATGTCACAGAGCTTGGAAGTGGTACATATCTTGGACAGAAAACCATGAGCCTACTCTGGAGAGTGGCCAGAATTCAGGAAGAAAACAGGAACTTCAGAAGATAGTGGGTGTTTCCCGTCCCTAAAGCAACCTGCAGTCCACTCATAAATTGGACAGGATGAATGTTGGCAAACTTTCTACTAGACAGGACACATCCATTGATGCATTATCTTTTATAATGTCTACAACCACGGACACAGTGGGATACACAGGCATACCAACAATCGCCTTGTCAAATGACTTACTATAAACAGTCCACTCCAAAACAAACAAACCGCCTTTCTTACCTATTCTCAGAACATGAGACTAAACCACAAAATCACAACCACACCCACAACGACACCTACTTTATTCAAGTAGGTCTGTGACTAATTGGAATGTACTCTGACTGATGGGCCATACTATGTTTCCTTGAAATGGCCTGTCCTTCTCAGATC
This sequence comes from Callospermophilus lateralis, assembly GCF_048772815.1. NCBI lineage: Eukaryota > Metazoa > Chordata > Mammalia > Rodentia > Sciuridae > Callospermophilus > Callospermophilus lateralis. The sequence goes on along the minus strand of NW_027516272.1, from coordinate 597,509 downwards.
TGGTCTCCTTGGCCAACACTGTGAAGTTTTCAGGAGCCAGTGGTGAGCCACTACCTGCTTTCTCAGGAAATTCCCCTTTTCAGAGCTCTCCTGGCATTTGGCAATCCTCACATCAGTAGGTACCAAGGAAGACTTACTCTGTCCTTGGTTATTCCAAACAACTGAGCCCACTGGGAAAGAAACTGGGACTGACTCTGGGTGCCGGGCTTCCTGGATCCCAAGTTCAGAGAGATCCGTCATCAAGGAAGAGAGGTAGGTCACTTCATTCAGGAACTGAATGAGGTTACTTCGGTGGCAACCACTTTGTCCTAACAATTGCTTTCAAGGGTCCCATGAGATGGAGGCTGCCCCTACTTCCTGTGACACTTTCACAAGTTAGATTGGTATATCAACCATTGGCACCTGGGAACAGCTCTCCACACAGGCCTGGTTTGGTCCATCTTCTCTACATTAAGAAGAGAGAAGCTGATTCAGACACAACCCTTCATCCTGACCAGGTTGTTTGCCATGGAGGATGACTTTTGCTCTCTTAGGTCCTCCATAGCTGCTTACAACTTCTCCAGGAATCATTTCTGCATGGACCTTTGAGTTTCTCAGCATGTGGAAGATCCCCTATATTCCTGTATTGTAAGACCAACTCTATCCCTGCTCTTCTGTAAAGTTAAATTGACTGAACAGTGTATGGTTAGGTTAACTAACAGGTTCGATTTGGATTAGGAATCTTTCTGCGCGATGAATAATGGTATTGGGAAACTGCGATATTTACAAGAATATATAGGTGAAATATAAGTATGAAAACAGAAATCTAGCTAAGATATGAAGCCCAAAAGGGCATTGGGCCCTTGATTGGGATACGTAGCTTTGAATTATGTTCTGCACTGATGTGTCAGGTAAATCGATATACAATGGCTTAGGTCCTTGTACCATGGATGATTAAATGTAGAAGAGAACTTCCAGTCAAAAGGGATAGTCGGTAGGATTCGGAAGATTCTCAGTAGGTTTAGAAAGAAGAGTGAGTATAGGATTTGGACCAAATGTTGTTTAGCAATAGGGTTTCCGGTAGACAGTGAATGTTAATGTCAGCACAAGTGAAGAGACTGTCACAATGATGAACTGGGGAAAATAGTTAGGAAAGCTGATATCAATAGAGACATTACGAAATCAGGCAAAGTATAAAGTGAGTGATAGGATTAGATATTTTCAACAGGGTTGAGTTTGAATATATAATCTAAGAAAGAAACAAATATGTAGTGACCAATAGGATTGACATTTGACAGCATTAGGCAACCTGGACATGGATGTTTAGTAATCCATGCTCACTTTTCATTTAGTCTTTGCTACAATCTTAAGTGTGACCTTTGCTTTTTTTGTCCAGAATATTACTGTGATAAAACGTACATGTAGATCAGGTGACATGACTCTTTCTTCCACCATTTCTGGCAGCAACATATTCAAGACGTATAAATTAGTAATGGGGGTAAAAAGAGGTGTACCCTTTGTCTGTGCATATAGAGATAATGCATGAATAGACCATACTGTGAATAAATAATATATCTGGTTCTGACTTTAAATAATCGATTGAAATTATATCTGAAAAAATACAGGAAATCTTATATTGACATACAAACATTCATTCCAACCAGTGAAATATCTAATGGCCACATTAAGTTCATGGTTTAACATGAAGGGTGTGTGAGTTTTGCTTCAAAAGTGATTATGGAAATCGAAAATAATGTGTTTGGAAAGAAGTCTCATGAAAAGACCAGTCAAAAAACCTGGAGGAATACATGTTTTATGAAGCAGGAAGTGATTGTGAAACAAATGCGTATAAATTTGTGAACTTGTGGATGAAATATATATTTCCTATGATTTGTAAAAACTGAAGCAATAGTAATGTACCAGTGTTGAATGAAAATAAACGTCAGAATACACATCATGTCCCATACGAATCTACTTGATTGATGTTAATCTGGGTCAGTTACTGTACAAATATTAGGATTTTAAGCACCATTTACTGAAGTTAGTTTTCAGAACTATGAAACAAATGTGTATTTCAGGTGGATGAATATTTCTGAGAATAATTTTGTGAAAAGTTTATTATAAATCCACATTTTTGAACATGAATGAACTTAGGGAGTGTATTTAAGATACATATATTTCATATTTTAAAAATCAGGACAGTGTATATATATATTCATAATTATATATGTGTATATATATATATACACATATAATTATATATATGTATATATATACACACACACACACACACACACACACAAAACACACACACAGACATTAAAATGTAGGAATATATATGCCAATCGAAGTTCATCATAAAATATAGAGCATCCACAGATGCAAAAATATTTATTTTACTAAACAAGGATTTATGTATAATGTTGTTCTACTAGAAACCTCACCCATAGTTTGAATTTTCAGTTCCAACAGCGTTTAGAGGAGTGCTCTCTTCTCACAAGTTGTATCTGCCAAGTCAGTCACCTCACAAAAATGAACGTGTGATACCAGGTATTCTATATAAGCATATAAAAATACATGTGCTGAATAGGCTACAGAGAAAGGCAGAGAGGAATTTACATATTTGTTAACTTTAACAACACATGGAGAACTATTTCAATTAAAAATTGACTAGATTTATAACACCTACCATTTATCATGCAAATGGCAAGTCCAACTATACCCCATGCCTCCTCTGAACTGCTTGTATTTCTATTCTGTTTGGGTTGTTTTTCTCCATCATATTTGGATTAGTAGACAAAGTATAGTAGGGTATGGGTTATTGTCAGGCATTCAGTATTTTCAATGGAATATAGGAAAATGAATCCAACATGTATAAAATATATGCTACACAATTATCTTCCCACTCTCATCCAGAACAATGCCTTTACATTACCTTCACCCCAAGTAAGACACAATTAGAGTAGAAGAGTTTGAAAATCCGTGAATGCATATCTGGGGTGGAAACAGTACAAAGAAACAAATACGTATTTCAGGTGGATGAATATTTCTGAGAATAATCTTGTGAAAAGTTGATTATAAATCCACAACATAAATATGAATGAATTTAGGAAGTGTGTAATAAGACACATATTTCATGTTTTGAAAAATCTTGAGAGTGTATATATATATATATATATATATATATATATATATATATATACACACACACACAAAGAGAGAGACATTAAAAATTGCAATATATATGCCAAACGAAATTCACCATGAAATGTATATCATTCACAGATCCAAATATATTCATTTTACTGAACATGGATTTATGTATAATGTTGTTCAACAAGGAAGCTCACTCACATTTGAATTATCAGTTCAAGCAGCGTTTAGGAGGAGTGATCTCTTCTTCCAATTTGTATCTGCCACGTCAGCCACCTCACAAGAATGTACGTGTGGTACCAGGTAGGATTCTATATGTGCATATAAAAATACGTGTGCTGAATAGGCTACAGAGAAAGGGGGACAGGAATTCACTTATTTGTTAACTTTAAAAAGGCATGGAGAACTATTTCAACAAATATTTGACTAGATTTATAACTGCTACATTATACCATGCAAAAGGCAACTCCAACTATAAAACATACCTCCTCTAAACTGCTTGTATTTCTATTCTGTTTGTGTTATTTTTCTCCATCATATTAGGATTAGTAGTCAGAGTCTAATAGGGTATATGTTAGTTTCAGGGATTCAGCATTTCTAATGGAAAATAGGAATTTGAATCCAATATGTATGCAAATATGTGCTACACAAAAATCTTCCCACTTTCATCCAGAACAATGCCTTGACATTACATTCTTCTCAAGTAAGACACAATTAGAGGATAAGAGTTAGAAAATCTGTGAATATATCTGGAATGGAGAATACTCAGGAGTTTACAACTTTGGAGGTGGTAGAGAAGATTCTAAAAGTAAGGGACAGGGTAAACATTCCACAAACATGCAGCTCTGCTGGCCTAAATGCTTTTTGAGAAACTGCCTCTAAGGGTGGGCACTTGAAATATTTGATGTTCTGAGGAGATTTAGTTCCTTTGTAGAGAGACCATCAACGCTGGGTCTGCATCTATGTTACTTGGAGGACATGGTTTCTTATTATCCAATGAACATGAAGCAGCGGTGCTGAATTCTCTCTTTGTAGGTAAACTATGGACACTGGGGTCTAAGTGTCTTTCAGTGTGAACTGTGAAGCCAATTGGTCATCCTCCACTTTTCGTGGTGTTTCTCGCTGCTCCGCTGGGAGTTTGGTATTTACTTCAAGAAATACAAGGAGTTAAAATGGGACAGAGTGGTGGAGGGAGTTCTTTAAGGTGTGGTGAGTAAGGGTCTTCAGAAGAATGCACCAACCCAGGTTCTATCCCACGTAGATTGCCCCCTTGAGAATAGCAATATGATTCTGAACATTGCAGTGAATTCTCTCCATATAACAAGATGCCTTTACATATATGGGTCTGCTGGGTGCACCATGTCAGTCACAAGCCATTTGGAAGCCAATGGCTGATCCACATGGCCACAACACAGATGTTTTATCACACAATTGCATACCACTGCTCTAGGCCAACTACTCACCAGGCTCCAACTTACTGGCATATCTCTTCTACACCATTTTCATGAAACAAAGTCAATCAAGGCAGTGTCTGGTATACTCAGGATCAGAAACAGGACATCCAAAGTTTTTTCAGTGCCAGCTGAACATGAAAATATCAAAAATTTCATGGTAATTTTCTAGCCATTTTTCACGGGTGAAGTTTGCGGCTCTGAGGGCTTCAATTAATTCAGGAACCATTAAATGGTGAAGAAGCTAATTTCAATGAAAGCACTGGAGCACTCTCACAGGCATGGTTTCCCTAAGGGTGGCCAAAATGTCACATGAAGCCAGGCCCACTGAGATCTACAATGTGAGGTCCATGTTTGTTTTAAACTCAAATATGGCTGCCAACTCTTTAAGAAAAATTGTATGTAGTATCCGGGCTGAAATTCCCAGTGTTCTGTGGAAATCCAACCTGGGCCTAGATCTCAGGTTCAAAGGGCGACTCTCATGTGTGGCCTCCTAAAATCCCAACACAATTCATGGCAATACTTCTCTGAGGTCAGTTAAAGAACTCAGTCTCTAAGCGGAATCACACCAGAGTTCAAGCCCAGTGGAACAGTCATCTCTTCCAACCGCCACACAAATGACCACAATTAAAACCAAAACACTCCCACATGGTCCTCATCTTCTTCCATATAGACACTCCTTATAACGTCTGGCTGGAGTTTTCAATGAGGTCCACAGCCCAAGTCAGTGTCCAAATTAAGGTCCTGTTCCCCTCATTTGTCTAACATCAAGGTGGCCTGGACACACTTCCTGTAAACCAGGAGTGATCAAATAGGCCTGCCATTAATACTGCTCGGCTTTTTCAATTTGAGGCCTTCTGACTCTGTGGTTTAGATTCTTTATGTGAATTTGAGTCATGAGAAATACCAAGCCCCTCTGCAGAGATTTGAAGAACTCATTTGGCCCAAAGGATTCCTATTCTCCCTTGATGGAATTCAGGATCCTAACAGAGGCAGGTAAAAGAATTCATTCACAATGAGTGAATATTTGCCATTTTGGTTTTGGATGCACACATGGGACCTTTCTTTTGATCCATCAGATGCTGAGAATCTAAGCCACTGCCTCACACAGGGCCAAGAGGCTGATTCAGACACATCTTTTTTCAAAGCAATTAAGCAAAGAGCCACAGGTGATGCCCTTCATTTCCTTTTGAAAAAATGTTTTCCTCAGGCTTCCCAAAGGGGTGGCCAGAGGCAAAGACATCCTGAGATTCAGGGCAACAGAACAATAGGTTAGCAAAAGAGCCAAAGCAGGGTTTCTCCACTGAGACTTTTCTGGTCACACTGATATCTGAGTTTTCTGAGATGTTGGCCATTCCCTTCAGATATCCAGTACATGGCCATGTGACAGAGATTGGAGGTGGTACATATCTTGGACACAAACCCAAGAGCCTATTCTGAAGAGTTGACAGAATTCAGAAAGAAAACAGGGACTTAAAAAGGTTGTAGGTGTTGCCTATCGATATGGAAACCACGCTCCATTCATTAAATGGGCAGGATGAATACTGGGAAGCTTTCTACTAAAGAGGACACATGCATTGATGCATTCTCTTTTATAATGTATACAACCACGGACACAGTGGGATACACAGAAATAGAAACACTCACCATGTAAAACGACTTATTAGAAACAGTTCACTCCAAACCAAAGAAACCTCCTTTTCTACCTATTCTCAGAACAGAGACAAAACCACACACCCACACTCAAAAAGACACCTCCTTTCCCAAAGTAGGGCTGTGATTATCCGGAGTGTCCTCTGACAGGTTTGCCATACTATGTTCCCCGTTAATGGTCTGTCCTGTCTCAGATCTGGTCTCCTTGTCCAACTCTGTGAAGCAGTCAGGAGCCAGGGGTGAGCCACTACATACTTAGTCAGGAAAGGCCCGTGTTCAGATCTTTCCTGGCATTTGGCCATCCTCACATCAGTCAGTACCAAGAAGACTGACTCTGTCCTTGGTGATTCCAAACAAATGAGACCACTTGGACTGGGACTGGGACTGGCTCTGGTGCTTGGTTTCCTCGGTCCCAAGTTCAGAAAGTTCCATCAACAAGGAAGTGAGGTAGGTCACTTCCTTCAAGAACTGAATGAGGTCACTGCCTTGGCAACCACTTTGTCCTAACAGTTGCTTCCAAGGGTCCCATGAGATGGAGGCTGCCCCTACTTCCTTTGACACTTTCACAACTTAGAATGGTATATCAACCTTAGGCACCCGGGAACAGCTCTCCACACAAGCCTGGTTTGGTCCATCTTCTCTACATTAAGAAGAGAGAGGCTGATTCAGACACAACCCTTCATCCTGACCAGGTTGTTTGCCATGGAAAATGACTTTTTGTCTCTCAGGTCCTTCATTGCTGCCTACATCTTCTCCAGGGATCATTTCTGCATGGACCTTTGAGGTTCTTAACAGGTGGAGCATCCCCTACATTCCTGTATTGTAAGAACAATCTGTCTCTGCTCTTCCGTAAAGTTAGATTGAGTGAACAGTGTATGGTTAGGGTTAATTTCATGTTCGATTTGGGTTAGGAATCATTCTGCTGGATGAATAATGGTATTGGGAACCTGTGATATTTATAAGAATATCGAGGTTAAATATATGTATGAAAACAGAAATTAAAGTAAGATTTGAATCCCAGAAGGGCTTTGGGCAGTTGATTGGGATATTTAGCTTTGAATTGTGCACATATGTCTCAAATAAATCGATATACAATGGCAGAGGAACTTGAACCTTGGATGATTGAATGCTGAAGAGAACATCCAGTCAAAAGGGATTGTCGGTAGGATTAAGAAGATAGTCGTTATGTTTAGCAAGTAGAGTTAGTATAGGATATGTAACAAAAGTTCTTTAGCAATTTTTTTTTCGGGCAGTGAGTGAATATAAATGTCAGCACATATGAAGAAATCAGACACAATGATGAAATGGGGAAAATTTGTAGAAAAGCAGATATCAATAGAGACATCAGGCAAAGTATAAAGTGAGTGATAGGATAAGACATTTTCAACAGGGTTGAGATTGAATATCTAATCTTAGGAAGAAACAAATATGTAGGTCACCAATAGGATTGACATTTGAGAGCATTAGGCAACATGGACATGGATGTTGTTAGTAATCCATGTTCACTTTCCATTTAGACTTTGGTACAATCCTAAGTGGGACCTTTGCATTTTGTTTCCAGAATATTACTGTGATAAAATGTGTATGTAGATCAGATGACATGATTATTTCTTCCACCATTTCTAGGAGCAGTATTTTGAAGACGTATAAATTAGCATTGGGGGTAAAAAGAGGTGTACCCTGTTTCTATGAATATACAGATAATGCATGAATAGACCTTAATTTCAATAAATAATATAACTTGTTCCACTTTAAGTAATGGATTGAATTGATATCTGAAAATATATAAGAAATCTTATATTGATATGCAATCATTCATGACAACCAGTTATACACCTAATGTTAATATTAGGTTACGGTTTATCATGAAGTTTGTGTGAGTTTTGCTTCAAAAGTGATTATGGAAATCGAAAATAATGTGTTTGGAAAGAAGTCTCATGAAAAGGCCAGTCAAGGAACACCGAGGAATTCATGAGTTTTGAAGAAGGAAATGATTGAAATTGAAAAAAATGACGATAAATTTGCTTACTTGTGGATGAAATATTATAATATGATGTGAATAAACTGAAGAAATAGTAATGTACCAGTGTTGAATAAAAATGATCATCAAAATACACATCATGTCCCACAGGAATCTACTCGCATTGATGTTAAACTGTGTAAGTTACTGTAGAAATATTAGGATTTCTTTGCACCATTCACCAAAGTTAGTTTTCTTTTTTTTTAATTTTTATTTATGCTTGTTCAAAACATTACATAGTTCTTGATATATCATATTCCACACTGTGATTCAAGTAGGCAATGAACTCCCATTTTTACCCCGTAAACAGATTGCAGAATCACATCAGTTACACATCCATTGATTTACATATTGCCATACTAGTGTCTGTCGTATTCTGCTGCCTTTCCTAACCTCTACTATCCCCCTCCCCTTACCTCCCCTCCCCTCTTCTCTCTCTACCTCTTTACTGTAATTCATTTCTCCCCCTTGTATAATTTTTTCCTTTCCCTCACCTCCTCTTGTATGTAATTTATATAACCCTGAGGGTCTCCTTTTATTTCCATGCAATTTCCCTTCTCTCTCCCTTTCCCTTCCTCCTCTCATCCCTGTTTAATGTTAATTTTCTTCTCATTCTATTCTTCCCTACTCTGTTCTTAGTTACTCTCTTTATATCAATAAAGACATTTGGCATTTGGTTTTACGGATTGGCTAGCTTCACTTAGCATAATCTGCTCTAATGCCATCCATTTCTCTGCAAATTATATCATTTTGTCATTTTTTAATGCAGAGTAATATTCCATTGTGTATAAATGCCACATTTTTTATCCATTCATCTATGGAAGTGCATCTAGGTTGGTTCCACAGTCTTGCTATTGTAAATTGTGCTGCTATGAACATCAATGTAGCAGTGTCCCTGTAGCATTTTTTTTAGGTCTTTAGGGAATAGACTGAGAAGGGGAATACCTGGGTCAAATGGTGGTTCCATTCCCAGTTCTACAAGAAATCTCCATACTGCTTTCCAATTTGGCTGCACCAATTTGCAGTCCCACCAGCAATGTACAAGTTTACGCTTTTCTCCACATCCTCACCAGCACTTGTTGTTGTTTGAGTTCATAATAAATATCTGGAATGGAAAATGCTCAGGAGTTCACAACCTTGAAGGTGGTAGAGGAGTTTCCAAAAGTAAGGGACAGGGTAAATACCACAAACATGGAGCTGTGTCAGCCTTAAGACTTTTTGAGAAAATGCCTCTGAGGTTGGGCACTTGAAATATATGTTGTTGTCAGGAGCTTTAGCTTCCTTTGTAGTGAGACCATCAAAGCTGAGTCTGCATCTATGTGACCTGAAGAACATGGTTTTTTATTTTCCTATAAACACGAGGCAGCAGTGCTGAATTCTCTCTTTGTAGGCAAACTGGGGCTACTGGGGGCGAAGTGTCTCCCCGTGTGGACTGTGAGGCCATTTGATCATCCTTCACATTTCGTCATGTTATTTGATGCTGCACTGAAAGTTTGGTATTTACTTTACGAAATAAAGGAGTTTAACTGCGATACAGTGCTGCAGGGAGTTCTGTCACGTGTTGTGGTCAGGATTGGCAGGAGAATGTACCAAGCAGGCTTCTATCACACATAGTTGCCCCCTTGACCATAGAAATATGATTCTGAACATTGCCCTGAAACCTCTCCATTCAACAAGATGCCTTTACATCCAAAGGTCTGCTAGCTGCACATGTCAGTCACAAACCATTTCTAAGCCAATGGCAGATCCACGTGGCCGCACCACAGATGTTTTTTCACACACCTACACTCTACTGCTCTTGGCCCACTACTCAGCAGGCTCCAACTTACTGGCATCTCTTTTCTACACCATTATCATGAAACTCAGTCAAACCAGACACTGTCTTGTATACTCATGATAAGCACCAGGACATCAAATGGTTTTCCAGTGCCAGCTGGTCATGGAAATTTCAAAAATGTCATGGTATTTTCTAGCCATTTTTCAAGGATGAAGTTGGAGGTACTGTGGGTTTCAATTCATTCAGGAACCATTAAATGTTAAGGAAGCTCATTTCAATGGAAGCTCTAGAGAGCTCTCACAGGCAAGTCTTCCGAAAGAGTGGCCCAATGTAACATAAAGCCAGCCACATTGAGGTCTACAATGTGAGGTCCATGTGTGTTTTGACTCTCAACTATTGCTTCCAAGTCTTTCAGAATATAATCAAGTGATATCCTCGCTGAGATTCCCAGTGCTCTGTGGAAAGCCACCCTGGGCCTAGATCTCAGTTTCCAAGGGTGACTCTCATGTGTGGCCTACGAAAATCCCAACACAATTCATGGCAATACTTCTCTAAGGTCAGTTCCAGAACTCAGTCTCCAAGGGGAATCCCACAAGAGTTGAAACCCAGGTGGACACAGTCATCTTTTCCAACTGCCACACAAATGACCACAATTGAAACCAAAACACTCCCACATGGCCCTCATGTTTTTCCATATAGACACTCATCATAACCTCTCGCTGGAGGTTTCCATGAGGGGCGCAGACCAAGACACTGTCCAAAATAAGCTCCCTTGCCCCTAATTTGCCGAAAGTCAGGGTGGCCTACACACCCTTACTGTGAACCAGAACTGATCAAATAGGGATGTAGTTAATACTGTTCTGCTTTTCCAATTTGAGGCCTACTGACTGTCAGGTATAGATTCTTTATGTGATTTGGAGTCATCAGAAAACCCAAGCACTTCTGCAGGGGTTCAAAGAACTCATTTGAACTAAAGGATCCTGATTCTTACTTGATGAAAGTCAGGAATCTAATAGAGGAAGGCAAGAGACTCATTTGCCATTTCTGTTTTGAATGCACACATGGAATCTATCTTTAGATGCATCAGGTGCTGAGAATCTAAGCCACAACCTCACACAGAACCAAGAGGCTGATTCAGACACATCCTTTTACAAAGCAATTAAGCAAAGAGCAACAGGTGATGCCCATTCATTTTCATTTGAAAACTGTTTTCTTCAGGCTTCACAAAGGGGTGGCCAGAGGCAAAGACCTTCCTGACATTTAGGGCAACAGAAAAACAGGTAAGCAAAAGACCCAAAGCAGGGTTTCTCCACTGAGACTTTCCTGGTCACACTGATATCTGAGTTTTCTGAGATGCTCCCCATTCACTTCAGCTATCAAGTACATGGTCATGTCACAGAGCTTGGAGGTTGTATATATCTTGGACAAAAAACCATGAGCCTATTCTGGAGAGTGGCCAGAATTCAGGAAGAAAACAGGATCTTAGGAAGATAGTAGGTTTTGCCCATCCAGAAGGCAAGCCGCGGTTCATTCATCAATTGGGCAGGATGAATGCCAGGAAGCTTTCTACTAGACAGGACACATCCATTAATTCATTCTCTTTTCTAATGTCTACAACCACAGACACAGTGGGATACACAGACATAGAAACACTCACATGTCAAACGACTTACTAGAAACAGTGCAATCCAAACCAAACAAACCGCATTTTCTACCTATTCTCAGAACATGTGACAAAACCACAAAACCACAACCACTCCCACAAAGGCACCTCCTTCCCCCAAGTAGGTCTGTGACTATCCAGAGTGTCCTCTGACTGGTGGGCCATACAATGTTCTCCCGAAATGTCCTGTCCTGACTCAGATCCGATCTCCTTGGCCAACTCTGTGAAGTTGTCAGGAGCCAGCGGTGAGCCACTACCTGCTTTCTCAGAAAAGGTCCCTCTTCAGAGCTTTCCTGGCCTTTGGCCATCCTCACATAGGTAGGTACCAAGAAAGACTGACCCTGTCCTTGGTAAAACCGAACAAGTGAGCCCACTGGGACTGGGACTGGGACTGGCTCTGGGTGCCTGTCTTCATGGATCCCAAGTTCAGAGAATTCCTTCACCAAGGAAGTGACATAGGTCACTTCCTTCAGGAACTGAATCAGGTTACTGCCTTGGCAACCAATTTGTCCTAACAGTTGCTTTAAGAGTCCAATGAGTTGGAGGCTGCCCGTACTTCCAGTGAAACTTTCACAATTTTGCATGGTATATCAACCATAGGCACCCAAAAAAAGCTCTCCAGATAGGCCTGGTTTGGTCCATCTTCTATACATTAAGAAAAGAAATGTTGATTCAGACACATCCCTTCATGCTAACCAGGTTGTTTGTCATGGAAGATGACTTTTGCTCTCTGACGTCATTCATAGCTGCCTACATTTAATCCTGGGATCATTTCTTTAATGACCTTGGAGGTTCTCAGCAAGTGGAAGATCCCCTAATTTCTGTATTGAAAGACCAACTCTGTCCCTGCTCTTCAGTAAAGTTAGATTGAGAGAGCAGTGTATGGTCAGGGTTAATAACATGTTCCATTTGGGTTAGGAATCATTCTGCGGGATGAATTATGGTATTGGGAACGTGCGATATTTATAAGAATATAAGTGAATTATAAGTATGAAAACAGACATCTAGGTAATATTTGAAGCCCAGAATTGCATTGGACCGTTAGCTGGGATTCTTAGCTTTGAATTATATTCTGCACAGATGTCTCAGATAAATCGATATACAATGGCATAATTACTTGTACCTTGGTTTATTGAATGTTGAAGAGAACATCCATTCAAAAATGATAATTTGTAGGATTAGTAAGATAGTTGGTAGGTTTTGAAAAAAGAGTGAGTATAGGATTTGGATAAAAAGATCTTTAGCTGTAGGGTTTTGGATAGAGTGAATGTAATTGTCAGCACATGTGGAGAGTCTGTCAAAAGGATGAACTGGGGAAAAAAAGTAGGAATGCAGATATCAATTGACATTAGGATATCAGGCAAAGTATAAAGTGAGTGATAGAATTATACATTTTCAACAGGCTTGAGTTTGAATATATAATCTTAGGAAGAAACAAACATGTAGTCACCAATAGGATGAACTTTTGAGAGCATTAGGCAACATGGACATGGATGTTTTCCGTAATCCATGCTCACTTTTCATTTAGGCTTTGGTACAAACATAAGTTTGACCTCTTCTTTCTGTGTGCAGAATACTACTGTGGTAAAATGTATATGTAGATCAGGTGACATGAGTATTTCTTCCACTATTTCTGGGAGCAATATTTTGAAGACGTATAAATTATTTTCGGAGGTAAAAATGGTGTACACTGTGTCTATAATTATAGAAACAATGCATGAATAGACCATACTGTAAATAAATATTATAACTGGTTCTAACTTTTAATAATGGATTGAATTGATATCTGAAAATATACAGAAAATCTTACATTGATATACAATCCTTCATTCCAACCAGTAATATATCTAATGGTAATATCAGCATTATGGTTTTTCATGAAGAATGTGTGAGTTTTTCTTCAAAAGTGATTATGGAAATCGGAAATAATGTGTTTGGAAAGAAGTCTCATGAAAAGACCAGTCAAGAAACCTGGAGGAATACATGTGTTTTGAAGCAGAAAGTGATTGAAAGTAAAACAAATGCCTATATATTTGTGAACTTGTGGATCAAATATATATCCTATGATGTGCATAAACTGAAGAAATAGTAATGTACCACTGTTACATAAAAATGAACGTCAAAATACACATCATGTCCTCTCCCACAGGAATCTACTTGCATTGATGTTAAACTGGGTCAGTTATTGTAGAAATATTAGGATAATGCCACAGTCTTGCTGGGCACAATCAGGAGCCACTTGCCAAAAGAAACGAACTTTATTTTTAGAACCACACACGCCAAACAAAACAGCCTCTCAGGAAAAACCTTCAGAGCCCCAACTGCCACCACTGGCTTCCCAAAACCTCTCCCTCCCACATGAGCCTCTCTCCGCCTCCCACAATCCTCCTGCTGTTGAGGGCGATTGGCTGGGTCATGTGTGCAAAGTCAAAAAAAGTCCCCCAATGAGCAGTTTTGTGGTCTGAAAGGGCAGGGAAACAGCCCATTGAGCATCACCGCAGAGGAGCCAATCAGCTAGTTGTTGCTTGGGCCGCTGTGAGCCAATCATCAGCAGGCAGCTGGAAGTTTGCTGGCAGCAGGAATTTTGCTGGGGCCCCTTCGGCTGTGGCTCTCAACATCTTCCCCTCTCTGTTTAAACAACACGCATGTGGCTTAGGGACGGTGCCTGCCTTAGGTTGTCCAATAGTACATATGGTCTTTACCCGTTAAGTTGGTACCATTGCAATTGGATCTTACCCGTCACTGACTACCCGTCCAGTATAGAGCCACACCTGTGGAGAGGTCTTTGTACCAGCGGGGGTGGGTGAGGTTCTTTGCCTCACCTCTGTTGGCCCCCCCAAATTTTAGCTGGACGATCATGACACGCAGAAGGGAGGAAGATACACCAAGCCAATTGACGGCTCCTTTTGGAAAAATTGTACCACCGATGACATCATCAGCAAATATACCCCAACACTACGACAAGTCGCTGCACCAACAGATAGTTCACAATGCATTTAGGTGAGTTCACATGTGTCCAGGCAAGTTCTGCAAGCAGTACAGGGATGGCTATTGCAGAAGCTGTAGACTGGAATTATCTTTGATTTCACCTGCACTGGGATGAAGATAGGAACTCTGGCAATAATGTCTAAAGAAAAAAAATATGTAACATTCCAGAAGGCACTAAAACCAAAAAAAAAAAAAAAAAAAAAAAAAAAAAAAAAAAAAAAAACATATGTAACATTCCAGAAGGCACATCAAAAACCAAAATGGCCCAAAAAGCATTCATTGAGGATGAAGTCTCTCACCTTCCTCTGTAATGTTCCTGACCTCCATAAAATGAGAATAGGGATTTATTGGGTCAAATGAGTTCTTCAAAACCCTGCAGAGGGTAGCCAATGGGTTATTGGGTTTTTTCATTACTCCAATTCACATCAAGAATCTATACTCCACAGACAGTAGGCCTCAAATTAGAGAAGCAGAGCAGTACTAAAGTCAGGGTTATTTGATCACTCCTGGTTCACAGAATGGGTCTCCAGGCCACCTTGACTTTAGGCAAATGAGAGGAAAGGGAGATTATTTTGGACACTGTCTTGGGCTGTGCCCCTCAAGGAAACGTCAAGCCAGAGGTTATGATGAGCGTCTATATGGAAGAAGATGAGGGCCATTTGGGAGTTTTTTGGTTTTCCTTGTGGTCATTCATGTGGCAGTCGGAAGAGATGACTGGGTCCACCAGGGCTTGAACTCTGGTGTGATTCCCCTTAGAGACTGAGTTCTGGAACTTACCTCAGAGAAGTATTGCCATGATTTGTGTTGGGATTTTAGGCGGCCACCCATGAGAGTCGCCCGTTGAAACTGAGATCTAGGCCCGGGGTGGCTTTCCACAGAGCACTGGGGATCTCAGACAGAATATCATATGATATTATTTTGAAATACTTGCCAGACATAGTTGAGAGTCAAAACACACATGGACCTCACATTGTAGACCTCAATTGGCCTGGCTTCATGTGACTATTTGGCCACTCTTTGGAAAGCCTTGCCTGTGAGAGTTCTCTAGAACTTTCCTTGAAATGAGCTTCCTCAACATTGAATAATTCCTGAAAGAATTGAAACAAATAATGCCTCCAACTTCATCCTTGTAAAATGGCTAGATAAATACCATGAAATTTTTGAAATTCGTATGATGAGGTGGCACTGGAGAACCTTTGATGTTCTGTTGCTCATCATTAGTGTACCAGACAGTGCCTTGATTGATTGGGTATAATGAAAGTGGTGTAGAACAGAGATGCCGGTTAGATGGAGACTGCGGAGTATTTGGCCCAGAGCTGTGGTGTGCAGGTGTGTGATAAAATATTTATGGTGGTGCCATGTGGATCTGCCATTGATTTCCAAATGGCTTTTAGCTGACATGGTGCACCCAGCAGACCCTTATATGCAAAGGCATCTTGTTATATGGAGAGGTTTCAGGGCAATGTTCAGAATCAGGTTGCTATTGTCAAGGGGGCAAGCTATGTGGGATAGAAGCCGGATTGGTGCGTTCTCCTGGAGACTCTGACCCACCACATGTCACAGAACTCCCTCCAACACTGTGTCCCAGTTGAACTCCTTGTATTTCTTGAAGCAAATACCAAACTCCCAGTTCAGCACCAAGAAACACCATGAAAATTGAAGGATGACTAAATGGCTTCATCGTCCACACAGTTAGACACTTTGGCCCAGTGGCCTCTGTTTATCTACAAAGAGAAAAATCAGCACTGCTGCCTCAGGTTCATTGGAAAATAAGAAACCATGTTCTCCAGGTCACATAGATTCAGACCCAGCTTTGATGGTTTCACTACAAATGAAGACAAAGCTACTGACAACAACATATATTTCAAGTGCCACACCTCAGAGGCAGTTTCTCCAGAAGTCTTTTTTCCAGCAGACATCCATGGTTGTGGAGTGTTTACCCAGTTCCTTACTTCTGGAAACTCCTCTACCTGCTCCCAGGTTGAGAACTCCTGAGAATTTTCCATTCCAAATATGTATTCACAGATTTTCTTACTCTTCTCCTCTAATTGTGTCTCACTTGGGGCAAAGGTAATGTCAAGGCATTATTCTAGGTGAGAGTGGGAAGATTATTGTGTAGCACATATTTGCATACACATTGGATACATTATCCTATTTTCCATTTGAAATACTGAATTCCCGACACTAACCCATACCCTACTAGACTCTGACTACTTATCCTAAAATGATGGAGAAAAAGAAACCTAACAGAATAGAAATACAGGCCTTTTGTAGGAGGCATGGTGTATACTTGGATTTTCCTTCTCCTTTATCAAGGATATGTGTTATGAATCTAGTCAACTTTTCATTGTAATATTTCTCCATGAGTTTTCAAAGTTAACACATATGTAAATTCCTGTCTCCTTTTCTCTGTAGCCTCTTTAGAACATGTATATTTTTATGCATATATAGACTCCTACCTGGTAACACACGTACATTCTTGTGAGCTCACTGACTTTGGAATATACAAATTATGAGAATAGATAACTTCCCCTAAATACTGATGGAACTGAAAATTCAACCTATGGGTGAGCTTCCTAGTGAACAACATCATACATAAATCCATGTTCAGTAAAATGAATATTTTTAGATATGTGGATGATATATATTTCATGATAAATTTTGATTGGCATATATATTGCTACATTTTATTGTTGTGTGTGTGTATATGTATATATATATATATATGTATGTATATATATATATGTATGTATATATATATATGTATGTATATATATATATATATATGTATATGTATATATATATATATATATATATATATATATATATATATATATTCACGAGATTTTCCAGATTTTCCAAAATATGAAATAAACGTGTCTTATTATACACTCCCTAAATTCATTCAAGTTCATGTATGTGGATTTAAAATCAACATTTTACATGATTATCATCAGTCTGGCTGGGCACAATTCAGGAGCCAATTGTCAAAAGAAACGAACTTTATTTTTAGAACCACACAAACCAAACAAAACAGCTTCTCAGGAAAAACCCTCAGAGCCCAACTGCCACCACAGTCTTCCCACAAGCCTCTCCCTCAACCACAAGCCTCCTCCTTTTGAGGCCGATTGGCTGGGTCACATGGGTGGAGCCAAAAAAGTCCACCAATGAGCAGCTCCGTTGTCTGAAAGGGCAAGGAAACATCCCATTGAGCATCACCACAGAGGAGCCAATCAGCTAGATGTTGCTGGGGCCTCTGTGAGCCAATCATCCCCTGGCAGTCTGAATGGGCGGGGAAACAGCTCAATGAGCATCTGCAATGAGCATCACCACAGAGGAGCCAATCAGCTAGATGTTGCTGGGGCCGCTGTGAGCCAATCATCAGCCGGCAGCTGGAAGTTTGCTGGCAGTTGGAGGTTTCCTGGGGCCCCTTTGGCTGTGGCTCTCAACATCTCCCCCTCTCTGTTTAAACAACAAGCATGTGGCTTAGGGACCATGCCTGCCTTTGGTTGTTCAAAAGTACATATGGTCCTTACTGGAGAACCTTGGCTGTGGCTATCAACAGGATTTGTATGTACCATTCACTGAAGTTAGTTTTCAGTACTAGGAAACAAATATGTATTTCAGGTGGATAAATATTTCTGCGAAAAATCTTGTGAAAAGTTGATTATAAATCCACATACTTGAACATAAATGAATTTAGGGAGTGTAAATAAGATACATATATTTCATATTTTGAAAAATCTGGAGAGTGTGTGGGTGTGTGTGTGTATACACACACACACACACACAGGTATCAAAATGTAGCAACATATATGCAAATCGAAATTCACCATGAAATATACATCAATCACAGATCCAAAAATATTCAATTTTCTTAACAGGGATTTATGTATAATGTTGTTCTACTAGGAAGCTCACCCATTATTTGAATTTTCAGTTCCAACAGCGTTTAGGAGGAGTGATGTCTTCTCACAAATTGTATCTCCCAAGTCAGTCACCTCACAAGAATGTAGGTGTGACACCAGGTAGGATTTGATATGTGCATATAAAAATACATTGCTGAATAGGCTACAGACAAAGGGAGACAGGAATTCACATATTTGTTAACTTTAAAAACACATGGAGATCTATTTCAATTAAAAATAGACTGGATTTGTAACGCCTAACATTTATCATGCAAAAGGCAAGATCAACTATACACCATGCCTCATCTGAACTGCTTGTATTTCAATTCTGTTTGTGTTACTTTTCTGCATCATATTAGAATTAGTAGTCAGAGTCTAGTAGGGTATGGGTTCGTGTCAGGGATTCAGTATTTCGAATGGAAAATTGGAAAATGAATCCAATGTGTATGCAAATATGTGCTACACACAAAAAATTCCCACTCTCATTCAGAACAATGGCTTGAAATAACCACGCCCCATGTAAGAAACAATTAGAGGAGAAGAGTTAGAAAATCTGTGAATACATACGTAGAATGGAAAATGCTCAGTAGTTCACAACCTTTGAGGTGGAAGAGACGTTTCCAAACCTTAGGGACAGGGTAAAACTCCACAAACATGGAACTCTGCTGGCCTAAACACTTCTAGAGATACTGACAATGAGGTTGGGTACTTGAAATATATGTTGTTGTCAGAAGCTTTAGCTTCCTTTGTAGTGAGACCATCAAACTTGCGTCTGCATTTTTGTGACCTGGAGGACATGAATTCTTATTGTCCAATGAACATGAGGCAGCAGTGCTGAATTCACTCTTTGTAGCTAAACTGTGGCCACTGGGGGATAAGTGTCTCCCCGTCTGGACTTTGAAATCATTTGGTCATGCTCCACTTTTCGTGGTGTTTCTTGCTGCTGCAGTGGGTGTTTTGTATTTGGTTCATGACATACAAGGAGTTAAACTGGGACACAATGCTGGAGGGAGTCCTGTAACGTATGGTGTGTCAAGGTCTGCAGGAGAATGCACCAACCAGGCTTCTATCCCCCATTGCTTGCCCCCTTTACCATAGGAACTTGATTCTGAATATTGCCCTGAAAACTCTCCATGTAACATGATGCCTTTACATACAAAGTTCTGCTAGCTGCACCATGTCAGTCACAAGCCATTTGAAAGCCAATGTAAGATCCACATGACCCCACCACAGATGTATTGTCACACACCTGCACACAACTGCTCTAGGCCCACTACTCAGCAGGCTCCAACTTACTGGCATCTCTGTTCTACACCATTTTCATGAAACGCAGTCAATGAAGGCATTTTCTGGTACACTCATGATCAGCAACAGGACATCCAAAGGTTCTCCAGTGCCACCTGGTCATGGGAATTTCAAAATTTGGTGGTAGTTATCTAGCCATTTTTGAAGGATGAAGTTGGAGGCACTGTGGGTTTAAATTCATTCAGGAGCCATTAAATATTGAGTAAGCTCATTTTGATGAAAGCTCTGGAGAACTCTCACAGGAAAGGCTTCCCAAAGAGTGGCCCAAGGTCACATGAAGCCAGGCCCATTGAGGTCTACAATGTGAGGACCATGTGTGTTTTGACTCTCAACATGGCTGTCAAGTCTTTCAAAATAAAATCATGTGATATCCTTGCTGAGATTCTCAGTGCTCTGTGGACAGGAACCCTGGGCTTAGATCTCAGTTTCCAAGGGTGACTCTCAGGCATGGCCTGGTAAAATCCCAACACAATTCATGGCAATGCTTCTCTGAGGTCAGTTCCAGAACTCAGTCTCTAAGGTAAATCACACCTGAGTTCAATCCCAGGTGGACCCAGTCATCTCTTCCAAATGCCACACAAATGACCACAATTAAAACCAAAACACTCCCACATGGCCCTCATCTTCTTCCATATAGACACACATCATAACCACTGGCTGGTGGTTTTCATGAGTTGCGCAGCCTAAGACAGTATCCAAAATAAGCTCCCTTGCCCCTCATTTGCCTAAAGTCATGGTGGCCTGGACACCCTTCCGGTGAACCATGAGTGATCAAAAAGGCTTGCTGTTAATACTGCTTCGATTTTCCAATTTTAGGCCTACTGACTCTTGGGTTTAGATTCTTAATGTTAAATGGAGTCATGAGAAAAACCAAGCACCTCTGGGCTAGCCTCTCCAGGGCTTTGAAAAACTCATTTGACCAAAAAGATCTTGATTCTCACTTGATGGAGGTCAGGATCCTTAGAAGAATTCGAGAGACTTCATCCACAATGACTGCTCTTTTGGCCATTTTGGTTTTGGATACACAAGAGATCTTTCTTTAGATCCCTCAGGTTCTGAGAATCTAGGCCACAGCCTCACAGGGGGCCAAGAGCCTGAATCAGACACATCCCATTCCAAAGCAATTAAGCAAAGAGCCACAGGTGATGCCCATTTATTTCCATTTGAAAACTGTTTTCTTCATGCTTCACAAAGGGGTGGCCTGAGGCAAAGATGTTCCTGACATTCAGTACAACAGAACAATAGGTAAGCAAAATTCCCAAAGCAGGGTTTCTCCACTGAGACTTTCCTGGTCACACTGATATCTGAGTTTTCTGAGATGCTCACCATTCCCTTCAGCTATGTAGTACATGGCCATGTCACAGAGCTTGGAGGTGGTACATATTTTGGACACAAAACCATCAGTCTATTCTGGAGAGTGCCCACAATTCAGGAAGAAAACAGGAACTTAGGAAGATAGTAGGTGTTGCCCATCTATAAGACAAGCCACAGTCCATTCATAAATCGGGCAGGATGAATGCTGAGAAGATTTCAACTAGACAGGACTCATCCAATGATGCATTTTCTTTTCTAATGTCTACAACCAGGGGCACAGTGGGATACACTGATATCCAAACACATGCCTTGTCAAACGACTTACTACAAACAGGTCCCTCCAAAACAAACAAACCGCCATTCCTACCTATTCTCAGAACATGAGACAAATTCACAAATCCCCACCCACACCCAGAAAGACACCTCCTTCCCCCAAGTAGGTCTGTGACTATCTGGAGTTTCCACTGACTCGTGGGCCATAGTATGTTCCAAATAAATGGCCTTCCTGTCTCAGACCTGCTTTCCTTGTGCAACTCTGTGAATTTGTCAGGAGCTAGCAGTGTGCCACTACCTGCTTCCTCAGGAAAAACCCCTCTTCAGAGCTTTCCTGCGTTTTGAACATCCTCACATCAGTAGGTACCAAAAATGAATGTCTGTGTCCTTGGTAAATCCAAACAAGGAGACCACTGGGACTGGGACTGGACTGGCTATGGGTTCCTGTCTTCCTGGATCCCAAGTTCAGAGAGTTCCATCACCAAAGAAGTGATGTGAGGTCACTTCCTTCAGGAACTGAATCAGATCACTGCCTTGGCAACCTCTTTGTCCTAACAGTTGCTTCCAAGGCTACCATGAGAAAGAGGCTGCCCCTACTTCCTGTGACACTTTCACAAGTTAGAATGCTATATCAACCATAGGCACCCGGGAGCAGCTCTCCACACAGGCCTGGTTTGGTCCATCTTCTCTACATTAAAAAGAGAGAGGCTGATTCAGAAACAACCCTTCATTCTGACCATGTTGTTTGCCAGGGAAGATGACTTTTGCTCTCTCAGGTCCTTCATAGCTGCCTACATCTTCTCCAGTGATCATTTCTGCATGGAACTTTGTGGTTCTCAGCAGGTGGAAGATCCCCTACATTCCTATATTGTAAGACCAACTCTGTCCATGCTCGTCTGTAAAGTTAGATTGAGGGAACAGTGTATGGTTAGGGTTAATAACATGTTCGATTTGGGTTAGAAATTATTCTGCTGGATGAATAATTGTACAAGAATAATGAGGTGAAATGTATGTAGGAAAACAGAAATCTAAGTAAAATTTGAAGCCCAGAAGGAGATTGGGCTTCAAGGGATTGTGATACTTAGCATTGGGATCAAGGGATTGTGATACTTAGCATTGAATTATGTTCTGCAGAGATGTCTCAGAGAGATCGATATACAATGGCATAAGACCCTGTACCTTGGATTATTGAATGTAGAAGAGAACATCCAGTCAGAAAGCGTTAATAGGTAGGATTAGGAAGATAGTCAGTAGGTTTAAGAGGAAGAGTGAGTATAGGATTTGGAACAAAAGTTTCTTAGCAATAGGGTTTCGATTAGAGTGTGAATGGAAATGTCAGCACATGTGAAGAGTCAGTCACAATGATGAACTGGGGAAAATATGTAGGAAAGCAATCAATAGAGACATTATGAAATCAGGAAAAGTATAAAGTGAGAGAAAGGATTAGATGTTTTCAACAGGGTTGAATTTGAATATATAATCTTAGGAAGAAACAAATATATTGTCACAAATAGGATTGATTTTTGAGAGCATTAGGCAACTTGGACATGGATGTTTTTAGTAATCCATTTTCACTTTACATTTAGGCTTTGGTACAAGCATAAGTGTGACCTTTTCTTTTTGTGTCCAAATATTACTGTGATAAAATGTATATGTAGATAAGGTGACATGAGTATTTCTTTCATCATTTCTGAGACCAATAATTTGAAGACGTATAAATTAGTATTGGGTTTACAAAGAGGTGTACCCTGTGTCTATGAATATAAAGAAAAAGCATGAATAGACTGTAAAGTGAATAAATAATATAACTGGTTTAACTTTAAATCATGGATTGAATTGATATCTGAAAATATATAATAAATATTATATTGATACAAAATCATTCATTCCAACCAGTTATACATCTAATGGTAATATTGGGTTTATGGATTATCATGAAGGGTGTGTGAGTTTTGCTTCAAAAGTGATTATGGAAATCGAAAATAATGTATTTGGAAAGAAGTCTCATGAGAAGACCAGTCAAGAAACATGCAGGAATACATGTGTTTCGAAGCAGAAAATGATTGAAAGTGAAACAAATGCCTATAATTTTGTAACTTGTGGATGAAATATATATCTTATAATGTGCATAAACTGAAGAAATAGTAAAATACCAGTGGTGAATAAGAATGAACATAAAAATACACATCATGTCCCATAGGAATCTACTTGCATTAATGAGAAACTGGGTCAATTATTGTAGAAATATTAGGATTTGTATTCACGATTCACTGAAGTTAATTTTCAGTAATAGGAAACAAATAGTATTTCAGGTGGTTGAATATTTCCGAGAATAATCTTGTGAAATGTTGACTATAAATCCACATACATGAACTAGAATGAAATTAAGGAGTGTATAATAAGACACATATATTTAATATTTTAAAACATCTGGAGTGTGTATACACACACACACACACACACACATTAAAAAGTAGTAGTATATATGCCAATCGAAATTCATCATGAAATATATATCATCCACAGATCGAAAAATATTCATTTTCCTGAACATGGAATTATGTATAATATTATTCAACTAGGAAGCTCACAGAGAGGATGAATTTTCAGATCCCACAGTGTTTAGGAGGAGTGATCACTTCTCACAATTTGTATCTGCCAAGTCAGACACCTGACAAGAATGTACGTGTGATACCAGGTAGGATTCTATATATGCATATAAAAATAGATGTGCTGAATAGGCTACATAGAATGGGAGAGAAGAATTCACATATTTGTTAACTTTAAAAACACATGGAGAACTATATCAATTACAAATTGACTAGATTTATAACACCAACACTTTGTCACGCAAAAGCCGTGTCCAACTATACACTATGCCTCCTCTGATATGCTTGTATTTCTATTCTGTTTGAGTTATTTTTCTCCATCATATTAGGATTAGTAGTCAGAGTATAGTAGGTTATGGGTTAGTGTCAGGGATTCAGTATTTCAAGTAGAAATTAGGAAATTGAATCTAATATGCATGAAAATATGTGCTACAAAAAATATTCCCACTCTCATCCAGAAGAATGCCTTGAAATTATCTTCGCCCCTAGTATGACACAATTAGAGGAGAAGAGTTAGAAAATATGTGAATACATATCTGGACTGGAAAATGCTCAGCATTACACAACTATGGAGGTGGTAGAACAGTTTCCAAAAGTAAAGGACAGTGTAAACCCTCCACAAACATGGAGCTATGCTGGCCTAAAGACTTCTTGAGAAACTGCCTCTGAGTTTGGGTAGTTGAAATATATGTTGTTGTCAGGAGCTTAACTTCCTTTGTAGTGAGACCATCAAAGTTTGGTCTGCATCTATGTGACCTGGAGGACATGGTTTCTTATTTTCCAATGAACATGTGGTTGCAGTGCTGAATTCACTCTTTGTAGCTAAACTGTGGTCACTGGGGGCTAAGTGTCTCCCCATGTGGACTTTGAAGCCATCTGGTCATCCTCCACTTTTCCTGGTGTTTCTTGCTGCTGCACTGGGTGTTTTGTATTTGCTTCACGACATACAAGGAATTCAACTGGGAAACAGTGCTGGAGGGAGTCCTGTAACATGTGGTGGGTCAGGGTCTGCAGGAGAATGCCCCAACTTTGCTTCTATCCCACATTGCTTGCCCCCTTGACCATACCAACCTGATTCTGAACATTGCCCTGAAACCTCTCCATATTACAAGATGCCATTTCATATAATGGTCTGCTGGCTGCACGAAGTCAGTCACAAGCAATTTGGAAGCCAATGTAATATCCACATGGCCACACCACAGATGTATTATCACACACCTGCACACCACTGCTCTAGGCCCACTACTCAGCACGCTCTAACTTACTGGCATCTCTGTTCTACACCATTTTCAAGAAACCCAGTAAATCAAGGCACTGTCTGGTACACTCATGATCAGCAATGGGACATCCAATGGTTATCCAGTGCCACCTGGTCATTGGGAATTTCAAAAATTTTATGATATTTATCTATCCATTTTTCAAGAATGAAGTTGAAGGCACTTTGGGGTTTCCATTCATCCCGGAACCATTAAATGGTGAGGAAGCTCATTTCAATGAAAGCTCTGAGGAACTCTCACAGGCAAGGCTTCCCAGAGTGTGCCCAAAAGGTCACTTGAAGAAAGGCCCTTTAAGGTCTATAATGTGAGGTCCTTGTGTGTTTTGACTCTTAACTGTGGCTGCCAAGTTTTTCAGAATAAAATCATGTGATATCCTTGCTGAGATTCTCAGTGCTCTGTTGAAAGCTTTCCTGGGCCTAGATCTCAGGTTTCAAGGGCGACTCTTATGCATGGCCTCCTACAATCCCAACACAACTCATGGCAATACTTCTCTGAGGTCAGTTTCAGAACTCAGTTTCTAAGGGGAATCACACCAGAGTTCAAGCCCATGTGGACCCAGTCATCTATTCCAAACGCCACAAAAATGACCACATTTAAAACCAAAACATTCCCACATTGCCCTTATCTTTAACCATATAAACACTCATCATTAACTCTGGCTGCAGGTTTCCAAGAGTGGTGCAGCCCAAGACAGTGTCCAAATAATGCACCCTTGCCCCTGATATGTCCAAAGTAAGGGTGGCCTGTTCACCCTTCTTATGAACCAGGAGTGATCAAATAGGCCTGCCATAAATACTGCTCTGCTTCTCCAATTTGAGGCCTACTGACTGTCAGGTATAGATTCTTTATGTGATTTGGCATCATGAGACAACCCAAGCAGTTCTGCAGGAATTTGAAGAACTCATTTGATCCAAAGGATCCCTATTCTCACTTGATGGAGGTCAGGAACCAAACAGAAGAAGTCAAGAGACTTCATCCACAATGACAGATTTTTTGCCATTTTGGTTTGGATGCAGACATGGGATCTTCTTTAGATCTATCAGGAGCTGAGAATTTTAGCCACAGCCTCAAACAGGGCCTAGTGTCTGATTAAGACACATCCCTTTCCAGAGCAATTAAGCAAAGAGCCACAGGTGATGCCCATTCATTTCCATTTGAAAACTATTTCTTCAGGCTTCACAAAGGGGTGGCCTGAGGCAAAGACCTTCCTGACATTCAAGGCAACAGAAACATAGATAAGCAAATGGAGCCAAGCAGGGTTTCTCCACTGAGACTTTACTGGTCACACTGGTATCTGAGTTTTCTGAGATGTTCCCATTCCCTTCAGCTATCAAGGACATGGCCATGTCACAGAGTTTGGAGGTGGTACACATCTTGGACAATAAACCATGATACTATTATGGAGAGTGGCCAGAATTCAGGAAGAAAACAGCAACTTAGGAAGTTAGTAGGTGTTTCCCATCCATAAGGCAAGCAACAGTCCATTAATCAATTGTGCAGGATGAATGCTGTGAATCTTTCTACTAGACAGGACACCTCCATTGATGCATTCTCGTTTCTAATGTCTAAAACCACGGACACAGTGGCTACACAGACATAGAAACACTCGCCTTGTCTAAAGACTTACTAGAAAAAGTCGACTCCAAACCAAACCAACCACCTTTCCTACCTATTCTCAGAACATGAAACAAAACCACAAACACCCACAACCAAAAAGGCACCTCCTTCCCAAAAATAGGTCTTTAACTATCTGGAGTGTCCTCTGACTGGTGGGCCATACTATGTTCCACTCAAAATTTCCTGTCCGGTCTCAGATCTTGTCTCCTTGGCCAACTCTGTTATTCTGGGAGGAGCCAGTGGTTAGCCACAACCTGCTGTCTCAAGAAAGGCCCCTCTTCAGAGCTCTACTGGCATTTGGCCATCCTCACATCACTAGGTACCAAGAAGGTCTGACTCTGTACTTGGTAAATCCAAACAAGTGAGCCCACTGGGACTGGGACTGGGACTGGCTCTTGGTGCCTGGCTTCTTGCATCCCAATTTCAGAGAGTTCCATCACCAAGAAAATGAGGTATGTCACTTTCTTTGGAACTGAATGAGGCCACTGCCTTGGCAACAACTTTGTCCTAACACTTGCTTACAATGGTCCCATGAGTTGGAGGGTGCCCCTACTTCCTGTGACAATTTGACTAGTTAGAATGGTATATCAAAATAGACACCATGGAACAGCTCTCCACGAAGGCCTGGTTAGGTCCATCTTCTCTACATTAAGAAGAGAGAGTCTGATGCATACACATCCCTTCGTCCTGTGCAGGTTGTTTGCCATGGAAGATGGCTTTTGCTCATTCAGGTCTTTCATAGCTGCCTACATCTTCTCCAGGGATAATTTCTACATCGAACTTTGAGGTTCTCAGCAGTTGGAAGATCACCTACATCCCTTATTGAAAGAATAGCCCTGTCCCTGCTCTTTTGTAATTTTAGATTGAGGCAACAGTGTATGGTTAGGGTTAATAACAGGTTCGATTTGGGTTAGGAATCATTCTGCGGGATGAATAATGGTATTGGGAACCTGCAATATATAGAAATATAGTGGTTAAATATAAGTATGGAAACAGAAATCTAGGTAAGATTTGAAGCTCAGAAGTGCATTGGGCAATAGATTGGGACACGTAGCTTTGAATTACGTTCTGCATACATATTTCAGAAAAATCGATATACAATGGCATAGGACCTTGTACCTCGGATGATTGAATGTAGTAGAGTACATCCACTCAAAAAGGGATAGTCGATAGGATCAGGAAGATAGTCAGTATGTTTCGGAAGAAGATAGAGTATAGGATTTGGACCAAAGTTCATTAGCAATAGGGTTTTGGTTAGAGAGTGAATGTCAATGTCAGCACATGTGAAGGGTCAGTCACAATGTTGAACTGGGAAAAATATGTAGGAAAGTAGATATCAATAGAGACATTAGGAAATCAGGCAAAGTATAAAGTGAGTGAAAAAACTAGACATTTCCAACAGTTTTGAGGTTGAATATATAATCTTAGGAAGAAACAAAAATGTGGTCACCAATAGGATTGACATTTGAGAGCACTAGGCAACCTGGATATGGATGTTTTTAGTAATCCATGTTCAGTTTCCATTTAGGCTTTGGTACAATCATACATGTGACTTTTGCATTTTGTGTCCAGAATATTACTGTGGTAACATGCATATGTAGATCAGGTGACATGAGTATTTCTTCCACCATTTCTGGGAGCAGTATTTAGAAGACGAATAAATTAGTATTGGGCATACTAAGAGGTGTACCCTGTGTCTATGAATATAGAGATAATGCATGAATAGACCATATAGTGAATAAATAATATAACTGGTTCCACTTTAAATAATGGATTAAACTGATATCAGAATATATATAAGAAATACTATATTGATATGAAATCATTCCTTCCAACCAGTTATACATCTAATGGTCATATTATAGTTATGGTTTATCATGAAGTGAGTGTCAGTTTTGCTTCAAAAGTGATAAAGGAAATCAAAAATAATATATTTGGAAAGAAGTCTCATGATAAGACCAGTCAAGAAACCTGGAAGAATCCATGTGTTCTGAAGCAGGAAGTGATTGAAAGTGAAACAAATGCCTATAAGTTTGCTAACTTGTGGATGAAATATATATCCTATGATGTGCACAAATTGAAGAAATAGTAATGTACCAGTGTTGAATTAAAATAAATTTCAAAATACACATCATGTCACATAGGAATGTACTTGCATTGATGTTAAACTGGGTCAGTTACTGTAGAAGTATTAGTATTTGTATGCAACATTAACTGAAGTTAGTTTTCAGTACTGCAAACAATATGTATTTCAGGTGGATGAATATTTCTGAGAATGATCTTGTGAAAAGTTGATTATAAATCCATATACATGAACATGAATGAATTTAGTGAGTGTATATAAGACACATATATTTCATATTTTGAAAAATCTGGAGAGTGTATATATATATATATATATATATATATATATACAAAAAAAAACACACACAGACAATAAATTAGCAATCGAAATTTATCATGAAATATATATCTTCCACAGATGCAAAATTATTTCTTTTAGAACATGTATTTATGTATAATGTTGTTCTTCTAGGAAACACACCCCTAGGTTAAATTTTCAGTTCCAACAGAGTTTAACAGGAGTGATCATTTCTCACAAATTGTATTTGCCAAATTAGCCTCCTCACAAGAATGTAGGTGTGATACCAGGTAGTGTTCTATATGTGCATTTAAAAATACATGTGCTGAATAGGCTACAGAGAAAAGGAGAGAGGAATTCACATATTTGTTAGCATTAAAAACACATGGAGAACTATTTCAATTAAAAATTGACTAGATTTATAACACCTACAACTAATCATGCAAAAAACAAGTCCAACTATACACCATGATTCCTCTGAACTGCTAGTATTCCTTTTCTGTTTGTGTTATTTTTCTCCATCATATTAGGAGTAGTAGTCAGAGTTTATTAGGGTATGCGTTAGTGTCAGGGATTCAGTATTTCGAATGGAAAATTGGAAAATGACTCTAAAGGGTATGCAAATATGTGCTACACAAAAATGTTCACACTCTCATCCAGAAGATTGCCTTGGCATTACCTTAGTTCCAAGTAAGATACAATAAAGGAGAAAAGTTAGAAAATCTGTAAATACATATCAGGAATAAAAAATGCTCAGGAGTTCACAAACTTGTAGGTGGTAGAGGAGTTTCCAATAGTAAGGGACAGGGTAAACACTCCACAAACATTGAGCTCTGCTTGTGTAAAGACTTCTTGAGAAACTCTCTGAGGTTGGGCTCTTAAAATACATGTTGTTGTCAGGAGCTTTAGCTTCCTTTGTTGTGTGACAATCAAATCTGGGTGTGCAAATATGTGACCTGAAGGACATTGTTTCTAATTTTCCAATGAAAATGAGGCAGCAGTGCTGAATACTCTTTTTGTAGTTAAACTATGGCCACTGGTGTGTAAGTGTCTCCCCAGGTTGACTGTGAAGCCATTTGGTCATCCTCCAATTTTCGTGGTGTTTCTTGCTGTTGCACTGGGAGTTTGGTATTTGTTTCATAAAATACAAGGAGTTCAACTGGGACACAGTGCTGGAGGGAGTTCTGTCACGTGTGGAGGGACACGGTCTGCATGAGAATGCACCAACCAGGATTCTGTCCCACATAGGTTGCCCCTTTGTCCATAGCAACCTGATTCTGAACATTGCCCAGAAACCTATCCATATAACAAGATGCCTTTACATATAAGGGTCTGCTGGCTGTACCCTGTCAATCACAAGGCAATTGGAAGCCAATTGCAGATCCACATGCCCCAACACACATGTTTTTTCACACACCTTCACACCACTGCTCTAGGCCCACTAATGAACAGGCTCCAACTTACTGGCATCACTGTTCTACACAATTTTCATGAAACCCACTCAGTCAAGGCACTATCTGATACACCCATGATCAGCAACAGGACATCCAAAAGTTTTCCAGTGCCACCTGGTGATGGGAATTTCAAAAATTTCATGGTATTTATAAAGCCATTTTTCGAGGATAAAGTTGGAGGCTCTGTGGGTTTCAATTCATTCAGGAACCATTAAATGTTGAAGAAGCTCATATCAATGAAAGATCTTGAGAACACTCACAGGCAAGGCTTCCCAAAGATTGGCCAAAAGGTCACATGAAGTCAGGCCCATTGAGGTATACAATGTGAGGTCCATATGTGTTTTGACTCTCAACTGTGGCTTTAAAGAATTTCAGAATAAAATCATGTGATATTCAGGCTGAGATTCCCAGTGCTGTGGGCAAAGCCACCCTGCACCTATATCTCCCTGCACCACAATTAATACCTGAGATGTTGGTTGCATGGCCTAGTAAAATCCAAACACAATTCATGACAATACTTCTCTTATGTCACTTCCAGAATTCAGTCTCTAAGGGGAATCATACCAGAGTTCAAGCCCAGGTGGACCCAGTCATCTGTTCCAAGCGCCAAACAAATTACCACAATTCACAACAAAATGCTCCCACATGCCTCTTATCTTATTTCATGTAGACACTCATCATAACATCTGGATGGAGGTTTCCATGAGGGGCACAGCACAAGACAGTGTCCAAAATAACCTTTCTTGCCCCTCATTTGCCTAAAGTCAGTGTGGCCTGGAAATCCTGACTGTGAACCAGGAGTGATCAAATACGCCTGCCGTTAATACTCCTTGGATTCTCCAATTTGATGCCTACTGACTGTGGGGTTTAGATTCTTTATGTAAACTGGATACATGAGAAAACCCATGCACCTATGGGCTAAACTCTGCAGGGCTTTAAAGAACTCATTTGACCCAAAGGATCCCTATTTTCACTTGATGGATGTCAGGAATCTTAGAGAAGAAGATGAGAGTCTTCATCCACAATAACTGCTCTTTTGGCCATTTTGGTTTTGGATGCACCCATGGGATCTTTCTTTAGATCCATCAGGTGCTGAAAATCTAAGCCACAGCCTCACACAGGGCCAAGAGGCTGATTCAGACACATCCCTTTCCAAAGCAATTAAGCAAAGAGCAAAACACACACAGACATTATAAAGTGGCAATATATATGCCAATTGAAATTCATGATGAAATATATATCGTCCACAGATCCAAAAATATTAATTTTACTGAACATGGATTTATGAATAATGTTGTTCAACTAGAAAGGTTACCCTTAGGTTGAATTTTAAGATCCAATAGTGTTTAGGAGGAGTGATCTCTTGTCATAATTTGTATCTGCCATGTCAGCCACCTCACAAGAATGTATATGTGATACCAGGTAGGATTCTATATGTTTATATAAAAATACATGTGATGAATAGGCTACAGAGAAAGGGATAGAGTAATTCACATATTTATTAACTTAAAAAACACAAGGAGAACTATTTCAATTAAAAATTAACTAGATTTATAACACCTACCCTACATAATGCAAAAGGCAAGTCCAACTATACACCATGCCTCTTCTGAACTGCTTGTATTTCTATTGTGTTTGTATGCACTGTGGGTTTCAAGAACCATTAAATGTTGAGGAAGCTCATTTGAATGAAACTCTGAAGAACTCTCATAGGCAAGGCTTCCCAAAGAGTGACCAAAAGGTTAGATATAGCCAGGCCCATTGAGGTCTACAATGTGAGGTCCATGTGTGTTTTGACTCTCAACTATGGCTACCAAGTCTTTAAGAATAAAATCATGGGATATCTTGGCTGAAATTCTCAGTGCTCTGTGGAAATCCACCCTCGGCCTTGATCTTAGTTTCCAAGGGCGACTCTCATGCTTGGCCTCCTAAAATATCACCACAATTCATGGCAATACTTCTCTGAGTTCAGTTCCAGAAGTCAGTCTCTAAGGGGAATCACACAAGAATTCAAGCCCAGGTGGACCCACTCATCTCTTCCAACCGTCACACAAATGACCACAATTAATACCAAAACACTCTCACATGGCCCTCCTCTTCTTCTATAAAGGCACTCATCATAACATCTGGCTGGAGGTTTCCATGAGGGGCACAGCCCAAGACAGTGTCCCAAATAAGCTCCCTTGCCACTCATTTGCCTAAATTCAGGGTGGCTTGGACACCCTTCTTGTGCACCAGGAGTGATCTGAAAGGGTAAAATAAATTGAAATTAAAGTGTAAAAGTTGAAGTGTAAAAGACTGGGTTTTGTAAAGTTTCTAAGCTGCAAGGCCTGAGTTAAAATGTAAAGGAACAGGTATTGTTAAGTTCCTATGCTACATGCAAAACCTGAAATTCCTGTAGCTTGTAGTACAATTCCCGACTGCCCAGTAAATATTCCCCCTGACCGCCTGGTTATTTAATAACCTAGGACCCTGTGTGGCCTGGCACATAGGCATTGCAAGGCCTAAAGCAATCTGTTTGAATGTGTACCTCGCTTTAGAACTGACCTATCACTCCTGCCTCACCTGTTCCTGCCAATGAATGAACTAATCATGTTTAGGAATTGTTGTTTGATTTTTCTGTGGTGTATGTTGATTTCTTAAAGGAGACTGTGATATATGTAAAGTCCCGCCCTCCCCAAAAAGTGTACTTAAGCACTGCTCAACCCCTGCTCGGGGCTCTGGGCTGCTCTCCCTTCTTGAGTGAGCACGTAGCCCCAGCATGCTGGATTGGATCCTCAATGAACGCCTTTTTCTATTGCATGAGCCGCGGTCTCTTGGTGGTCTCTTCCTCCGACGTTCACCGGATCCTTACATTTGGTGCGTTGGCCGGGAATCACGCAGCATAGGACAAGGACACCCCAACAGACCCCTCTGGGGGTAAGTAAGGCGCTTCTTTCCATTTTTTCTTGCGATCGCTCAGAGCTTTTTGTTCAGGTTCCGTTTTTCCGTTTTTGGTTTGGGTTGGCAGAGTGGCTGCCAGCGGAGAACGTAAGTTCCCCCTGTCAGTGGTGGACAAACGTGTCCTAAAGCCACAGACCACGTCCTTGCAAGGGATGCCTTGGAGGACTCAGGGAGTGATGGATGTGCCCTCATTAGGTGAGGAGGGACGGATGAGCCCACATTAGGTGACTCTGCTGCCAACCCATCATATCTTGCTGGCTACTTTTTTCTCTCAGGTTGAATTCACTGTCTGGCTTTGTGGTCTAACCCATCAGGTTTTGCCAGTTACTAGGTTCTAATCTTTACTTCTGAACTCGTGTTAAATGTTACCTGTGTGTACATGTTTGTGTCACGTTTGTATTGTCCTTGTCTCTGTTTGAGAAACTCTCATTATGGGACAAAGCCATTCCATGCCTCTGTCCTTGAAGCCTTTCCTGGTCCCTGCCTCCAATCCGACACCGTCACCCAGGATCCTATCACTCAAACCTTCTACTCCTTCCCCTCTTCCCTCCATTCTCCCTGAGTCACAAGATTGTAGATCTTGGGGTTGTGAACAAATGGGAGCTGCATGATGGTCTTTGTGTGTCTTTTTATCTGTGTTTCTGTTAAATGTGATGGCATTGTTTGGACCGATGCAGAGTCCCGAGTTCCAACCTGCCTTACATATGTGGAAGTTACTTTAGCTAAATTTTAAACTATTGCTTCTCCTGTGAGGGACCAAAAGTCAATAGAACCGCCAGTTTTTCTGTTCTCACCTTTTGCACCTCTCTTAGCTGTGTTTTAAAGAACTTTGATAAACTTAACTCCCCTTTGTTAAGCAAGATTACGGAAGCAGTGATTTCTTTTCTTCCCGTAGTTGGCTTGAGCATGCCCACTCCAGAGGGAAATGTCTGGGGTCAAAGAACTTTGATATCTCGCTTAAACTTTTCTCAAAACCCTGTCCTCATTATTAAATTGGCATTAATTGGCTTTGGGATGGGAACCAAGCCTTCAGTCATAAATTTTGACACCCCAGAGGGGACTTTAAATAAACCCCACTCTGCCCTCTTGGGGAAGCCTAGCACTCAAAACAACTGCAAGCAGAGGATGAAATTTTTGGGAGCTGACTACTGCAAAGTTGGGAGACATAGAAAATGCCTGGTGCCTGGGGTCAAAGCAAACCAGAGGAACTAATCCTGTAAGTAAATGGTGAGGCTAAGGGACTCCCAGCAGCTGACAGAGCCATTTTGCTGTGGGGAACTCCCTTATTCCTTACGTGCACTTTAAGGATTTCTCCACCTCTGTTTACTTAACAAAAGGGACAATGAATGCATTAATATGTTGATATTATAGATTGTTTCTTGGGGATGATCTAGGGTGAATGTGTATCTAAAAATGATTTTTTTTTTAATTTTAACCATCTCGTATCTAAATGGGTTTCTAAAGCATTGCACTATGTTACAGTTAAAAGTTGGGTTTAAACAATTGTTTAGTTTGATTTCAGGTAGTTCATGCTAGGAAACTTAAATACTTAAAATAAAAAATAATTAAAGAGTTTTAATTTTGAACTAGGCAGCCTGAAAAAATTTCACTAGATATACCAGTGCATTAACTTGGGAAGAGATAATAAATTATGATATGGTATCTATTCCCATCAGTGTGTAAGATTTTAAAAAATGGTACTAAATTAAAACGTTGGTCTGGCTTATTGAAATGACATTAATTAGCAAAAGCCTTGGAAATTTTTAAAGCTTAATTTCGGATACACATGGTAGTGTGTGGTTCTTTTTAAAAAATTTTCAGCCAATTTAATGTAACTTAATACTATTAGAAACTTCATAACAAAGAAAGGGGCTTAACGATCCTATAGAAACTTCTTCTGATGGTGGCTTTAATATTATCAAAAAATGATCCTATTTTCAGTTTTGTGTGAGCAAGTTTTTCTAGTGTAGAAAAATCTAAATATATAAAATTTTGAGAATTACATCTTAAACTTGCATCAAAATTTTCAACATCCAAACCTGGAAATTATGACTTATAGCTAAAATGCCTTAGGCCTGAGGTTTCTGCAACGAATTCCAGTCTTTTCAGTTTTCCAGACCTCAGCCAGGACTTAAGTTGATATGCAAATAAAAGAAGCCTGCGGCACTCAGCAGGAGACAGATAAAAAAGAGTAAATGTGTCTTTTTACCTGAACTCAAACTAGACCTAACCAAAAAATTATATTATATGGTATTTACTAATTACTGGCCAGTCATCTTTTTTAGGACTCTTGCTTTTCTTAGATTCTGTATTTTTTTTTTTTGAGCTCATGATCTTGATTCTGCTGATGGGTTAATGTTTTCTGATCAGTTCTATTTTTGATCGACTCTGGAGTTTTTAGCATTTCAATGGAGATTTCACCTGAAAAAGCTACAAGGCTTTTACTATTGTGTTATGTGTTACATTTGTGTTACGTGTTGTATGTTGGTATGTCTGTATGTGTGTATGTCCATATATCATGCAGTGATATGACAATTGACAGATGAGGAGCACTCATGAAAAATTTAGAATGTATCCAAATGTCTTTGATTCACGCGATTCATATGTTTTAATTCAAATTGGGTAAACAGATAAAAATAAAGATGTCTTTAAAATTAGGCCTATAAGTTTTCTAGGTTTTCAAAAAGGCCCTAATAAAATGTAGATGTCTATAAAATAATCTGCCTAAATTCAGAAATTTACAAGTATTGTATTGAAATGTGAACAGAAAGAGGTTAGTAGATGAAAAAGAGAAACTAAAAGGTTCCAGATATAGATCTAATAGAGGAAAAATGTGTTTCTGGATAAGAGAGTCTATATGATTAAGTAATTAAAAGGGTTTAAGTAAATAATAAAAAAAAGGTTTTTGTAACTTGGTTATATGTGTAAGTTTTGAGCAAGTAATCTTAAAAAAATAAACAGCTGGTAAAACAAGTACTGTTTTTATAAAATTGTGCCATGTTATTTCTTTAAAATCTAAACTTGTTTAATACAAAAACATCAATGTAATTGTGGTGTTAATGTGTTCATATCTTCCAGGTATACAAGTCTGTAAGGTAGAAGCTTCCAAAGACCATTGTATCAAGCTGGTGTTCTAAGGTTGTATGGTAATTCTAGGCTTAAAAGAAAAACATGTTGGAGATTTATGTATATCATTTGTGTTCTATAATTGGACTTGTTATCAATAAGATATGTACAGGTCCATGTTACTTTTTACACTGAGATACAATCTAAAAGTATTTTTAACTTAATGAGAGCCAAATCTGTGAAGGTTTTATTGTAAACACAAAGGTAATGCCCATTCATTTCCATGTGAAAACTGTTTTCTTCAGGCTTCACAAAGGGGTGGCCTGAGACAAAAACTTTCCTGATATTCAGGGCAACATAACAATAGGTAATCAAAAGTCCCAAAGCAGGGTTTCTCCACTGAGACTTTACTGGCTACACTGATATCTGAGTTTTCTGAGATGCTTGCCATTCCCTTCAGCTATCCAGTACATGGCCATGTCACAGATCTTGGAAGTGGTTCATATATTGGACACAAAATCATGAGCCTATTCTGGAGAGTGGCCAGAATTCAGGAAGAAAACAGGAACGTAGGAAGATAGTTGGTGTTGCCCATTGATAAGGCAAGCCACACTCCATTTATAAATTGTGCCGGATGAATGCTGGGAAGTTTTCTCCTTGAGAGGATACACCCATTGAGGCATTCTCTTTTCTAATGTCTACAACCACGGACACAGTGGGATACACAGACCTAAAAACACTCGCCTTGTCAAAGGACTAACTAGAAACACTCCACTCCAAACCAAACACACCCCCTTTCCTAACTATTCTCAGAGCAAAAGAAAAAACCACAAACCCATACCCACAACCACAAAGGCACCTCCTTCCCCCAAGTAGGTCTGGAACTATCCAGAGTGTCCTCTGACCGGAGGGCCATACTATGTTCCCCAGAAATGGTCT
Organism: Callospermophilus lateralis; assembly: GCF_048772815.1. Taxonomy (NCBI): domain Eukaryota; kingdom Metazoa; phylum Chordata; class Mammalia; order Rodentia; family Sciuridae; genus Callospermophilus; species Callospermophilus lateralis. The sequence goes on along the minus strand of NW_027516272.1, from coordinate 559,758 downwards.
GTCCCGTCTCAGATCTGGGCTCCTTGGTCAACTCTGTGAAGTTTTCAGGAGCCAGCAGTGAGCCTCTACCTGTTTTCTCCGGAAGGGCCCCTCTTCAGAATTTTTCTGGAATATGGCCATTCTCACATAAGTAGGTACCACAAAAGACTGACTCTATCCTCGGAAAATCCAAACAAGTGAGAACACTGGAACTGGTGCTGGGACTGGGTCTTGGTGCCTGGCTTCCTGGAACCCAAATTTGGAGAGTTCCATCAACAAGGATGTGAGGTGAGGTCACTTCCTTTAGTAACTGAATGAGGTCACTGCCTTGGCAACCAATTTGTCCTAACATTTGCTTCCTAAGGTCTCATAACATGGAGGATGCCCCTACTACCTGTGACACTTTCACAAGTTAGAATAGTATAGAAACCATAGTCACCTGGGAACAGCTCTCCACAAAGGCCTAGTTTGGTTCATCTCCTCTACCTTAAGAAGAGAGAATCTGATTCAGACACAACCCTTCATCCTGACCAGGTTGTTTTCCATGGAAGATGCCTTTTGCTCTATCATGTCCTTCATAGCTGCCTACGTCTTCTCCAGGGATCATTTCTGCATGGAACTTTGAAGTTTTCAGCAGGTGAAAGATCCCCTGCATTCCTGTATTGTAAGACCAAATCTTTCCCTGCTTTCTGAACACTTAGATTGAGGGAACAGTGTATGGTTAGGATTAATAATATGTTCAATTAAAACCAAAATACTCCCACATGGCCTCATTTTCTTCCATGTAGACATTCATCATACCTCTGGCTGGAGATTTCCATAAGGGGCGCAGCCCAAGACAGTGTCCAAAATAAGTTCCCTTGCCCCTCATTTTCCTAAAGTCAGGGTTTCCTGGACACCCTTCCTGTAAACCAGGATTGATCAAATAGGCCTGCCAGTAATACTGCTCTGTTTCTTCATTTTGAAGCCTACTGACTGTGAGGTATAGATTCTTTATATGATTTGGAGTCATGTGAGAACCCAAGCACTGCTGCAGGGCTTTGAAGAACTCATTTGTCTCAAAGGATCCCTCTACTTACTTGATGGAGGTCAGGATCCTAACAGAGGAAGCAAGGACTTCATCCACAATGACTGAGCTTTTTGCCATTTTGGTTTTGGATGCACACATGGGATCTTTCTTTAGATCCATCAGGTGCTGAAAATCAAAGCCACAGCCTCTCTCAGAGCCGAAAGGATGATTCAGACACATCCCTTTCCAAAGCAATTAAGCAAAGAGCCACTGGTGATGCTCATTCATTTCCAATTGAAAGCAGTTTTTTTCAGGCTTCACAAACTGGTGGCCTGAGGAAAAGACTTCCTGACATTCAGGTCAACAGAACAGTAGGTTAGCAAAAGGCACAAAGCAGGGTTTCTCTACTGAGACTTTACTGGTCACACTGATATCCGAGTTTTCTGAGATGCTCCCAATTCCCTTTATCTATCCAGTACATGGCCATGTCACAGAACTCGACAGAGGTCCATATCTTGGACAAAAAAACATGAGCCAATTCTGGAGAGTGGCCAGAATTCAGGAAGAAAACAGGAACTAAGGAAAGAAGTAGGTGTTGCCCATATAAGGCAAGCCACAGTCCATTCATAAATTGGGCAGGATGTGTGCTGAGATGCTTTCTACTAGACAGGACACATCCATTGATGCATTCACTTTTCTAATATCTACAACCACGGAAAAAGTGGGAAACACAAACATAGAAACACTCGCCATGTCAAATGACTTACCATAAAACAGTCCACTCCAAACCAAACATACTGCCTTTCCTACCTATTCTCAGAACATGATACAAAACTACAAATTCACACCCACACCCACAAAGGCACCTCCATTACCCAAGTAGGTCTGTGACTATCCAGAGTGTCCTCAGACTGGTGGGCCTTACTCTGCTCCCTCGAAATGGACTTCCTGTCTCAGATCAGGTCTCCTTTACCAACTCTGTAAAGTTGTCAGCATCAATCAGTGAGTCACTACCTGCTTTCTCAGGAAAGGCCCCTCTTCAGAGCTTTCCTGGCATTTAGCCATCCACACATCAGTATGTACCAAGAAAGACCGACTCTGTCCTTGGTAAATCCAAACAAGTGAACCCACTGGGACTGGGACTGGGACTGGCTCTGAGTGCCTGGCTTCCTGGATCCCAAGTTCAGAGAGTTCCATCACCAAGGAAGTGAGGTAGGGTCACTTCCTTCAGGAACTGAAATGAGGTCACTATCTTGGCAACACTTTATCCTAACATTTGCTTCCAAGGGTCCCATGAGAGAGAGGCTTCCCCTACTTCCTGTGTCACATTCACAAGATAGAATGGTATATCAACCATAGGCACATGTTAACAGCTCTCCACACAGACCTGGTTTGGTCCATCTTCTCTACATTAAGAAGAGAGAGGCTTATTCAGACACATCGCTTCATCCTGACCAGGTATTTTACCAAGGAAGATATCTGTTGCTCTCTCAGGTTCTTCATAGCTGCCTACATCTTCTGCAGGTTTATTTCTGCATGGAACTTGAGGTTCTCAACAGGTGGAAGATCCCCTATCTACCTGTATTATAACACCAACTCTGTCCCTGCTCTTCATAAAGTTAAATTGAGGGAACAGTGCATGGTTAGGTTTAATAGCATGTTCGATTTGGGTTAGGAATCATTCTGTGAGATGAATAATGGTATTGGGAACCTCCGATATTACAAGCATATATAGGTGTAATATAAGTATGAAAACAGAAATCTAGGAAAGATTTCAACCAGATGAACATTGGGCCCTTGATTGGGATACTTAGCTTTGAAATATTTCGCAAAGTTGTCTCAGATAAATCGATATACAATGGTATAGGACCTTGTACCTTGGATGACTGAATGAGGAAGAGATCGTCCAGACAAAAGAGATAGTTCGAAAAGTTATTTAGATATAGGGTTTTGGTTAGAGAGTGAATGTAAATGTCAGCATATGTGAAGAGTCAGTCACAGTGATGAACTGGGGAAAATGTTTAGGAAAGCAGATATCAATAGAGACATTAGGAAATCAGGGAAAGTACAAAGTCAGTGATAGGATAAGATGTGTTTAACATGGTTGAGTTTGAATATATAATCTTAGGAAGAAACAAATATGTAGTCACCAATAGGAATGATATTTGAGATCATTAGTTAATCAGGACATGGATGTTGTTAGTAATACATGCTCACATTAATTTAGGCTTTGGTACAATCATAATGGTGTCCTTTGCATTTTTTGTCAGGAATATTACTGTGTTGAAATGTAAATGTATATCAGGTGACTACAGTATTTCTTCAACTATTTCTGAAAGCAACATTTTAAGACTGATAAGTTAGTATTGGGGACACAAGTACGTGTACCCTGTGCTTATGATTATAAAGATGATGCCTTAATAGACCATACTGTAAATAAATAATATAACTGGATCAAACTTTAAATAATTGATTGAATTGATATCTGAAAATATATAGGAAATCTTATATTGATATACATAAGTTCATTCTAACCAGTTATACATCTAATGGTAATTTTAGCATTATGGTTTATGATGAAGAGTGTGGGAGTTTGCTTCAAAAATGATTATGGAAATCGAAAATAATAGGTTTGGAAATAATCTCATGCAAAGAACAGTCAAGAAACATGGAGGAATACATAGTTCTGAAGCAGCAAGTAATTGCAAGTGAACCAAATGCGTACAGATTTGTGAACTTGTGGATGAAAAGTATTATCCTATGATGTCCATAAACTGAAGAAATTGTAATGTACCAGTGTTGAATAAAAATGAACTTCAAAATACACATCATGTCCCATTAGGATTTTACTTGCATTGATGTTAAACTGGGTCAGTTACTGTACAAATATTAAGGATTTGTAAGCACCATTCACCAAAGTTAGTTTTCAGTACTGGGAAATAAATATGTATTTCATGTGGATGAATATTTCTGAGAATAATCTTGTGAAAATTTGATTATAAATCCACATATAGGAACATGAGTTAAATTAATGAGTGTATAATTAAGACACATATATTTCATATTTTGAATAATCTGGAGGAAAAAAAAAAAATATATATATATATATTATATATATATATATATATATATATATATATATATATATATATATAGATACAAACACAGACATTAAAATGTAGTAATATGTATGCCAGTCAAAATTCATTATGAAATATATATCATCCTCATATCCAAAAATATTCTTTTTACTGAGCATGGATTTATGTATAATGCTGTTCATCTAGGAAATTCACCAATATGTTGAATTTTCAGTTCCATCAGTATTTAGGAGCAGTGATCTCTTCTCACAATCTGTATCATCCTAAAACAGCAAGCTCACAAGAATGTACGGTGTGATACCAGGTAGGATACTAAATATGCATAATAAATTTCATGAGATGAATAGGCTACAGAGAAAGGGAGACAGAAATGTACATATGTGTTAACTTTAAAAACTCATGGACAAGTATTACAATAAAAAGTTGACTAGATTTATAACACATACACTTGATAAAGCAGAACGCAAGTCCTAGTATACACCATGCCTCCTATGTACGGCCTGTATTTCTATTCTGTATGGTTCTTTTTCTACATCATATTAGGATTAGTAGTCAGAGTCTAGTAGGGTATGGGTTAGTGACAGGGATTCAGTATTTCTAATGGAAAATAGGAAATGAATCTAATGTGTATGCAAATATTTGCTAGACAAAATCTTCCCACTGTCCTCCAAAACAATGCCTTGATATTTCCTTCGCCACAAGTAATACACAATTAGTGGAGAAGAGTTTGAAAATCTGTGAATATATATCTGGAAAAGAAAATGCTCAGGAGTTCACAACCTTGGAGGTGGTAGAGGAATTTCCAAAAGTAAGGTACAGGGTAAACACTCCACAAACATCGAACTCTGGTGGCCTAATGAGTTTTTGAGAAACTGCCTCTGAGTTTGGGCCCTTGAAAAATTTGTTGTTGTCAGGAGCTTTAGCTTCCTTTGTATTGAGACCATCAAACCTGGGTCGGCATCTATGTGACCTGGATGACATGGTTCCTTATATGCTATTGAACATGAGGAAGAAGTTCTGAATTTTCCCTTTGTTAGTAAACTGAGGACACTGGGGTCTAAGTGTCTAACCATGTGATCTGTGAAGCCATTTGGTCATACTCCACTTTTCGTGGTGTTTCTTACTGCTGCACTGGGAGCTTGGTATTGGCTTCACGTAATACAAGGAGAAAAACTGGGACACAGTGCTAGAGGGAGTACTCTCACGTGTAGTGGGTGAGGGTCTGCAGGAGAATGCACCAACCAGGCTTCTATCTCAAAAAGCTTGCACCCATGTCCATAGCAACCTGATTCTGAACATTGCCCTGAAACCTCTCCATATAACATGGTCCCTTTACTTGTAAGGTTCTGCTGGCTGCAACATGTCAGTCACAAGTCATTCGGAAACCAATGGCAGAACCACGTGTCCCGACGACAGATGTTTTATCATACACCTGCCCACCACTGCTCTGGGCCCACTAATCAGCAGGCTCCAACTTTCTGGCACCTATGTTCTCACCATTTTCATGAAACGCAGTCAATCAATGCAATGTCTGGTACACTCATGATCAGTAACAGATATCCAAAGGTTCTCCAGTGCCATCTGTTCATGGAAATTTAAAAAATTCATGGTATTTATCTAGCCAATTTTCAAGGATGAAGTTGGAGGCACTGTGGCTTTCAATTTATTCAGGAACCATGAAATGGTGAGGAAGCTTATTTCAATTAAAGATCGGGAGAACTCTCAGAGGCAAGGTTTCCCAAAGAGTGGCCAAAAGGTCACATTAAGCCAGGCCCATTGAGGTCTACAATTGAGGTCCATGTGTGTTTTGACTCTCAACAATGGCTGCCACGTCTTTCTGAATAAAGTCATGTGATATCCTGCCTGAGATTCCCAGTGCTCTTTGGAAAGCTGTCCTGAGCCTAGATCTCAGTCTCCAAGGGCAACTCTCATGTGTGGCCTCCTAAAATCCCAACACAATTCATGGCAATACTTCTCTGAGTTCATTTCAGTCTCTAATTGGAATCACCCCAGAGTTGAAGTCCATGCGGACCCAGTCATCTCTTCCAACCACCACACAAATGACCACAATTAAACCAAAACACTCCCACATGGCCCTCATCTTCTTCAATATAAACTCTCATCATTACCTCTTGCTGGAGGTTTCCATGAGGGGCGCAGCCTAAGGAAGTGTCCAAAATAAGCTCACTTGCCCCTTATTTGCCTAAACTCAGTGTGGCCTGGAAACCCTTCCTGTGAACCAGATGTGATCAAATAGGCCTGCCATTAATACTGTTCTACTTCTCCAATTTGAGGCCTACTCTCTGTGGGGCATAGATTCTTTATGTGAATTGGGGTCATGAGAAAATCAAGCACCTATGGGCTACCCTCTGCAGGGCTTTGAAGAACCCATTTCAGTGAGTCGAGGAATTGGACCAAATGTTCTTTAGATATAGTGTTTTTGTTAAAGAGTGAAAGTAAATGTCAGCATATTTGAAGAGTCAGTCACAGTGATGAACTGGGGAAAATGTGTAGGAAATCACATATCAATAGAGACATTAGGAAATCAGGCAAAGTACAAAGTGAGTGATAGGATAAGACATTTTTAACAGGGTTCAGATTCAATATTTAATCTTAGGAAAAAACAAATATGTAGTCACCAATAGGAATGATATTTGAGATCATTAGTTAATCAGGACTTGGATGTTGTTAGTAATACATGCTCACTTTCAATATAGGCTTTGGTACAATCATAAGTGTGTCCGTTGCATTTTGTGTCAGGAATATTACTGTGATAAAATGTGTATGTATATCAGGTGACTAGAGTATTTCTTCCACCAATTCTTAAAGCAATATTTTAAAGACTTATAAATTAGTATTGGGGATACAAATAGGTATACCATCGGTCTATGAATATAGAGATGATGCCTTAATAGACCATACTGTGAATAAATAATATAACTGGTTCAAACTTTAAATAATGGATTGAATTGATATCTGAAAATATATAGGAAATTTTATATTGATATACATAAATTCATTCTAACCAGTTATACATCTAATGGTAATATTAGCATTATGGTTTATCATGAAGAGTGTCTGAGTATTGCTTCAAAAATGATTATGGAAATCAAAAATAATGTGTTTGGAAAGAATCTTATGAAAAGAACAGTCAAGAAACATGGAGGAATACATGTGTTCTGAAGTAGGAAGTGATTAAAAGTGAACCAAATGCCTATAAATTTGTGAAATTGTGGATGAAAGGATATATCCTATAATGTCCATAAACTGCAGAAATAGTAATGTATCAGTGTGGAATAAAAATGAACTTCAAAATACACATCATGGTCCCATAGGTGTCTACTTGCATTGATGTGAAACTGGGTCAGTCACTGTGGAAATATTACGATTTGTATGCACCATTCACTGAATTTAGTTTTCAGTACTAGGAAATAAATATGTATTTAAGGTGGATGAATATTTCTAAGAATTATTTTGTAAAAATTTGATTATAAATCCACATACACACACATGAGTGAATTTAGAAAGTGTATAATAAGACACATATATTTCATATTTTGGAAAATCTAAAGAGTAGATATCTATATCTAGATAGATAGATAGATAGATAGATAGATAGATAGATAATTAGATACTCACATACACAGACATTAAAATGTAGCAATATATATGCCATTCGAAAATCATAATAAAATAGATATCATCCACGTATCCAAAAATATTCGTTTTACTGAACATTTATTTATGCATAATACTGTTCATCTAGGAAATTCACCTGTAGGTAGAATTTCCAGTTCCATCAGTATTTAGAGGGAGCGATCTCTTCTCACAATTTGTATCTTCCAAAATAAGCAAGCTCACAAGAATGTACATGTGATACCAGGTAGAATTCTAAAGATGCATTAAAAAATACATGTGATGAATAGGCTACAGAGAAAGTGAGACAGAAATTTACATATGTGTTAATTTTAAAAACTCATGGAGAAGTATTACAATGAAAAGTTGACTAGATTTATAACACATACCATTGATAAAGCCAAAGGCAAGTCCAAGTATACACCATGACTCCTATGAAAGGCCTGTATTTCTATTCTGTTAAGTTTCTTTTTCTCCATCATATTTTGATTAGTAGTCAGAGTCTAGTAGGGTATGGGGTAGGTTCAGGGATTCAGTATTTCAAATGGAAAATAGGAAAATGAATCTAATGTGTATGCAAATATGTGCTACACAAAAATCTTCCCACTCTCATCCAGAACAATGCTTTGACATTACCTTCGCCCCAAATAATACACAATTAGTGGAGAAAAGTTAGAAAATCTGTGAATACATATGTGGAAAGGAAAATGCTCAGGAGTTCACAAACTTGTAGGAGGTAGAACGGGTTACAAAAAGAGAGAGGGTAAACACTCCACAAACATGGAGCTCTGCTAGCCTTTTTGAGAAACTGGCTCTGAGGTTGGGCAGTTAAAATATATGTTGTTGTCAGGAGCTTTAGCTTCCTTTGTAGTGAGACCATCAATTCTGGGTCTCCATCTATGTGACCTGGATGACATGGTTTTTTATTTTCTAGTGAACATGAGGCAGCAGTGCTGAATTCTCTCTTTGTAGGTAAACTTTGGCCACTGGGGTCTAAGTATCTAACTGTGTTGTCTGAAAAGCCATTTGGACATTATCCACTTTCGTGGTGTTTTTTACTGCTGCACTGTGAGTTTGGTATTGGCTTCACGAAATACAAGGAGTTCTACTGGGACTCAGTGCTGGAGGATGTACTCTCACGTGTGGTGGGTTACAGTGGGGATTCAATCCCACATAGCTTTTCAACTTGACAATAGCAACCTGATTCTGGACATTGGCAGGAATCCTCTCCATATAATAAGATGCCTTTACATACAGTCTGCTGGCTGTACCATGTCAGTCACAAGTGATTTCTAAGCGAATGGCAGATCCACGTGGCCCCACCAGAAATGTTTTTTTCACACACCTACACCAGAAATGTTTTTTTCACACACCTACACTCCACTGCTCTAGGCCCACTAGTCTGCAGGCTCCAACTTTCTGGCATCTATGTTCTACACTTTTTCCATGAAACCCAGTCAATCAAGGCACTGTCTGGTACAATCTTGATCAGCAACAGGACATCCAGAGGTTCTCCAGTGCAACCTGGTCATGGTAATTTCAAAAAATTCATGGTATTTATCTAGATATTTTTCAATAATGAAGTTGGAGGCACTGTGGGATTCAATTTATACAGGAACCATTAAAAGGTGAGGAATCTCATTTCAATGAAAGGTCTGGATAACTCTCACAGGCAAGGCTTCCCAAAGAGTGGCCCAAGGTCACATGAAGCCAGGCCCATTGAGGTCTACAATGTGAATTCCATGTGTGTTTTGACTCTCAACTATGGCTGACAATCTTTCAAAATAAAATCTTGTGATATCCTGGCTGAGATTCCCAGTGCTCTGTGGAAAGTCACCCTGGGCCTAGATCTCAGTTTCCAAGGGTGACTCTCATGCATGGCCTGCTAAAATCCCAACACAATTCATGGCAATACTTCTCTGAGGTCAGTTCCAGAACTCAGTCTCTAAGGTAAATCACACCTGAGTTCAATCCCAGGTGGACCCAGTCATCTCTTCCAAATGCCACACAAATGACCACAATTAAAACCAAAACACTCCCACATGGCCCTCATCTTCTTCCATATAGACACACATCATAACCACTGGCTGGTGGTTTTCATGAGTTGCGCAGCCTAAGACAGTATCCAAAATAAGCTCCCTTGCCCCTCATTTGCCTAAAGTCATGGTGGCCTGGACACCCTTCCGGTGAACCATGAGTGATCAAAAAGGCTTGCTGTTAATACTGCTTCGATTTTCCAATTTTAGGCCTACTGACTCTTGGGTTTAGATTCTTAATGTTAAATGGAGTCATGAGGAAAACCAAGCACCTCTGGGCTAGCCTCTCCAGGGCTTTGAAAAACTCATTTGACCAAAAAGATCTTGATTCTCACTTGATGGAGGTCAGGATCCTTAGAAGAATTCGAGAGACTTCATCCACAATGACTGCTCTTTTGGCCATTTTGGTTTTGGATACACAAGAGATCTTTCTTTAGATCCCTCAGGTTCTGAGAATCCAGGCCACAGCCTCACAGGGGGCCAAGAGCCTGAATCAGACACATCCCATTCCAAAGCAATTAAGCAAAGAGCCACAGGTGATGCCCATTTATTTCCATTTGAAAACTGTTTTCTTCATGCTTCACAAAGGGGTGGCCTGAGGCAAAGATGTTCCTGACATTCAGTGCAACAGAACAATAGGTAAGCAAAATTCCCAAAGCAGGGTTTCTCCACTGAGACTTTCCTGGTCACACTGATATCTGAGTTTTCTGAGATGCTCACCATTCCCTTCAGCTATGTAGTACATGGCCATGTCACAGAGCTTGGAGGTGGTACATATTTTGGACACAAAACCATCAGTCTATTCTGGAGAGTGCCCACAATTCAGGAAGAAAACAGGAACTTAGGAAGATAGTAGGTGTTGCCCATCTATAAGACAAGCCACAGTCCATTCATAAATTGGGCAGGATGAATGCTGAGAAGATTTCAACTAGACAGGACTCATCCATTGATGCATTTTCTTTTCTAATGTCTACAACCAGGGGCACAGTGGGATACACTGATATCCAAACACATGCCTTGTCAAACGACTTACTACAAACAGGTCCCGCCAAAACAAACAAACCGCCATTCCTACCTATTCTCAGAACATGAGACAAATTCACAAATCCCCACCCACACCCAGAAAGACACCTCCTTCCCCCAAGTAGGTCTGTGACTATCTGGAGTTTCCACTGACTCGTGGGCCATAGTATGTTCCAAATAAATGGCCTTCCTGTCTCAGACCTGCTTTCCTCGTGCAACTCTGTGAATTTGTCAGGAACCAGGAGTGTGCCACTACCTGCTTTCTCAGGAAAAACCCCTCTTCAGAGCTTTCCTGCGTTTTGGACATCCTCACATCAGTAGGTACCAAAAATGAATGTCTGTGTCCTTGGTAAATCCAAACAAGGAGACCACTGGGACTGGGACTGGACTGGCTATGGGTTCCTGTCTTCCTGGATCCCAAGTTCAGAGAGTTCCATCACCAAAGAAGTGATGTGAGGTCACTTCCTTCAGGAACTGAATCAGATCACTGCCTTGGCAACCTCTTTGTCCTAACAGTTGCTTCCAAGGCTACCATTAGAAAGAGGCTGCCCCTACTTCCTGTGACACTTTCACAAGTTAGAATGCTATATCAACCATAGGCACCCGGGAGCAGCTCTCCACACAGGCCTGGTTTGGTCCATCTTCTCTACATTAAAAAGAGAGAGGCTGATTCAGAAACAACCCTTCATTCTGACCATGTTGTTTGCCAGGGAAGATGACTTTTGCTCTCTCAGGTCCTTCATAGCTGCCTACATCTTCTCCAGTGATCATTTCTGCATGGAACTTTGTGGTTCTCAGCAGGTGGAAGATCCCCTACATTCCTATATTGTAAGACCAACTCTGTCCCTGCTCGTCTGTAAAGTTAGATTGAGGGAACAGTGTATGGTTAGGGTTAATAACATGTTCGATTTGGGTTAGAAATTATTCTGCTGGATGAATAATTGTACAAGAATAATGAGGTGAAATGTATGTAGGAAAACGGAAATCTAAGTAAAATTTGAAGCCCAGAAGGGGATTGGGCTTCAAGGGATTGTGATACTTAGCATTGGGATCAAGGGATTGTGATACTTAGCATTGAATTATGTTCTGCAGAGATGTCTCAGAGAGATCGATATTCAATAATGAAGTTGGAGGCACTGTGGGATTTAATTTATACAGGAACCATTAAAAGGTGAGGAATCTCATTTTATTGAAAGCTCTGGAGAACTTTCACAGGCAAGGCTTCCCAAAGAGTGGGCAAAAGGTCACATGAAGCCAGGTCCATTGAGGTCTACAATGTGAATTCCATGTGTGTTTTGACTCTCAACTATGGCTGACAATCTTTCAAAATAAAATCTTGTGATATCCTGGCTGAGATTCCCAGTGCTCTGTGGAAAGTCACCCTGGGCCTAGATCTCAGTTTCCAATGGCGAATCTCATGCGTGGCCTCCAAAAATCTCAACACAATTCATGGCAATACTTCTCTGAGCTCAGTTCCACAACTCAGTCTCTAAGGGGAATCACAACAGAGTTCAAGCCCAGGTGGACCCAGGCATCTCTTCCAATTGCCACACAAATGACAACAATTAAAACCAAAACACTCCCACAGGGCCCTCTTCTTCTTTTATATAGACACTAATCATAACCTCTAGCTGGAGGTTTCCATGAGGGGCACAGCCCAAGACAGTGTCAAAAATAATCTCACTTGCCCCTCATTTGCCTAAAGTCAGGGTGGCCTGGACAACATTCCTGTGAAACAGAAGTGATCATATAGGACTGCTGTTAATACTGCTCCACTTCTCAAATTTGAGGCCTACTGACTGTGGGGTATAGATTCTTTGTGTGAATTGGAGTCATGAGAAAACGCAAGCACCTATTGTCCAGCCTCTGCAGGGCTTTGAAGAACTCATTTGACACAAATGATCCCTATTCTCACTTGATGGAGGTCATTAATATTACAGAGGAAGGCGAGAGGCTTCATGTACAATGACTGATCTTTTTTTCCATTTTGGTTTTGGATGCCCACATGGGATCTTTCTCTAGATACATCAGGTGCTGAAAATCTAAACCACAGGCTCACACAGGGCCAAGAGGCTGATTCAGACAAATCCCTTTCCAAAGCAATGAAGTAAAAAGCCACAGGTGATTCCCATTCATTTCCATTTGAAAACTCTTTTCTTCAGGCTTCACTAAGGTTTGGCCTGAGGCAAAGACCTTTCTGACATTCAGAGCAACAGAACAATAGGTAATCTAAAGCCCCCAAGCAGGGTTTCTCCTAGGAGACTTTCCTGGTTACTCTGATATGTGAGTTTTCTGAGATGCTCGCCATTCCCTTCAGCTATCCAGTACATGGCTATGTCACAGAGCTTGGAGGTGGTACGTATCTTGTACAAAAATACATGATACTAATCTTTAGAGTGGCCAGAATTCAGGAAAAAATGAGAACATAGGTAGATAGCAGGTGTTGCCCATGGATAAGGCAAGCCTCAGTCCATTCATTAATTGGGAAGGATGCATACTGGGAAGTTTTCTACTAGACAGGACACACCCAATGAGCTATTTTCTTTTCTAATATCTACAAAGAAAAACACAGTGGGATACACAGACACAGAAACAGTCTCCTTGTCAAATGACTTACTAGAAACAGTCCACTCCATACCAAACAAACCTCCTTTTTTACCTATTCTCATATCATGAGAAAAAACCACAAACACAAACCAACACCCACAAATGCACCTCCTTCTTCCAAGTAGGTCTGTGACTATCTGGAGTGTTCTCTGACTGGTAGGACATACGATGTAACCCAGAAATGGCCTTTCTGTCTTAGATCTGGTCTCCTTCGTCAAATCTGTGAATTTATAAGGAGGCAGTGGTGAGCCAATTCCTATGCTCTCAGGAAAGAACCCTCTTCACAGCTTTCTTGGTATTTGGCAACCCTTACATCAGTAGGTACCAAGAAAGACTGACTCTGTCCTTGGTAAATCCAAAGAAATGAGCCCACTGTGACTGCGACTGGGACTGGCTCAGGGTGCCTGGCTTCCTGGATCACAAAATTCAGAGACCTCCATCACCAAGGAAGTGAGGTGAGGTCACTACCTTCAGAAAATGAATGAGGTCACTGTCTTGGCCACCACTTTGTCCTAACAGTTTCTTCCTATTGTCTCCTGACATGGAGGCTGCCCTACTTCCTGTGATACTTTCACATGTTAGAATGGTATAGAAACCATAGTCACCTGGGAACAGCTCTCCACACAGGCCTGGTTTGGTCCATCTTCCCTACATTAAGAATAGAGAGGCTGACTCAGACACATACTTTCATCCTGACCATGTTGTTTGCCATGGAATATGACTTTTGTTCTCTCAGGTCCTTCATAGCTGCCTGCATCTTCTCCAGGGATAATTTCTGCATGGATTTTGAGGTACTCAGCAGGTGGAAGATCTCCTAACTTCCTGTATTGTAATACCAACTTTGTCCCTGCTCTTCTGTAAAGTGAGATTGAGGGAATATTGTATGGTCAGGGTTAATAGCATGTTCGATTTGGGTTGGAAATCATTCTGCTGGATGAATAATTTTATTGGGAACCAGCGATATTTATAAGAATATAGAGGGAAAACATAAGTATGAAAACAGAAATCTAGGTAATATTTGAAGCCCAGAAGGATTTGGACCCTTGATTGGGATCCTTAGCTTGAGTTATGTTTTGCACCGAGGTCTCAGTTAAATTGATATACAATGGCATAAGACCCTGTACCTCAGATGATTAAATGTAGAAGAGAACATCCAGTCAAAAAGGGATTGTGTGTAGGATTAGGAAGATAGTCAGTAGGTTTAGGAGGAAGAGTGAGTCTAGGATTTGGACCAAATGTTCTTTAGCAATAGGGTTTTGGTTAGAGAGTGAATATAAATGACACCATATGTGAAGAGTCAGGCACAATGATGAACTGGGGAAAATATGTAGGAAAGCAGACATCAATAGAGACATTAGGAAATCTGGCAAAGTATAACATGATAGGATTAGAGATTTTCAACAGGGTTGAGGTTGAATACATAATCTTAAGAAGAAACAAATTTGTAGTCACCAATAAGATTGACATTTGAGAGCATTAGGCAACCTGGACATGGATATATTTAGTAATCCATGTTCACATTCCATTGAGGCTTTGGTACAATCATAAGAGTGACCTTCGCATTTTGTGTCCAAAATATTACTGTGATAATATGTATATGAAGATCAGGTGACATGAGTATTTCTTCCACCATTTCTGGGGGAAATATTTTGAAAAGATATAAATTAGTACTGGGGATACTAATAGGCTTACACTGTGTTGATGAATATAGAGATGATGCATTAATAGACCATAATGTGAATAAATTATATGACTGGTTCCAAATTTAAATAATGGATTGTATTGATATCTGAAAAAATAGAAGAAATCATTTATTGATATACATACATTCATTCCAACCACTTACATATCTAATGGTTATCTTAGGGTTACCGTTTATCATGAATAGTGAATGAGTTTTGCTTCAAAAATGATTATGGAATCGAAAATAATGTGTTTAGAAAGAAGTCTAGTGAAAAGACGAGTCAAGAAACATGGAGAAATATAAGTGTTCTGAAGGAGGAAGTGATTGAAAGTGAACCAAATGTTTATAAATTTGTGAATTTGTGAATGAAAGGATATATTTTATGATGTCTATAAACTGAAGAAATAATAACGTACCAGGTTTGAATAAAAATGAACTTTAATAAACACATCATATCCAATAGGAATCTACTTGCATTGATGTTAAACTTGGTCAGTTACTGTAGAAATATTACGATTTGTAAGCACCCTTCCCTGAAGTTAGTTTTCAGTACTAGGAAACAAATATGTATTTCAGTGGATGTATATTTCTGAGAATAAACTTGTTAAAAGTTGATTATAAATCCACATATATGAATATGAATGAATTCAGGCGGTGTATAAGTAGACACATATATTTCATATTTTGGTAAATCTGGAGAATATATATATATATATATATATATATATATATATATATATATATATATATATAAAGACACACAAACACACACACATTATAATGTAGCAATATATATGCCAATTGAAATTCATCATGAAAAATAACTCATCCGCATATCCCAAAATATTCATTTTACTGAACAGTAATATATGTATAGTGTTGTTCATCTAGGAAGCTCACTCATGGGTTGAATTTTCTGTTAAAACAGCATTTAGGAGGAGTGATCTCTTCTCACAATTTGTATCTGCCAAGTCAGCCACCTCACAAAAATGTACATGTGAAACCAGGTAGGATTCTATTTGTGCATATAAAAATACATTTGCTTAATAGGTTACAGAGAAAGGGAGACAGGAATTCACATATTTCTTAACTTTAAAAACACATGGAGAATTATTTCAACAAATAATTGACTAGATTTATAACTCCTACCTTATATCATGCAAAAGGTAAGTCCAACTATACACCATGCTTCCTCTGAAATGCTTGTATTTCTATTCTGTTTGGGTTATTTTTCTCCATTATATTAGGATTAGTAGTCAGAGTTTAGTAGGGTATGGGTTAGTGTCAGGGATTCAGTATTTCAAACAGAAAATTGTAAAATGAATCCAATGTTTATGCAAATATGTGCTAAACAAAATCTTCTCTCTCTCATCCAGAACAATGACTTGACATTCCCTTCGCCCCAAGTAAGTCAGAATTAGAGGAGAAGAGTTAGAAAATCTGTGAATATATATTTAGAATGGAAAATGCTCAGGAGTTCACAACCTTGGAGTTGATAGAGCAGTTTCCAAAAGTAAGTGACATGGTAAACACTCCACAAACATTAAGATCTGCTGGCCTAAACACTTCTGGAGAAATTGCCTCTGAGCTTGGGCACTTGAAATATATGTTGTTTTCAGGAGCTTTAACTTCTGATGTAGTGAGACCATCAAAGCTAGGTCTGCATCTATGTGACCAGGAGGACATGGTTTCTTATTTTCCAATGAACATGAGGCAGCAGTGCTAAATTCTCTCTTTGTAGCTAAATTGTGGCCACTGGGGCTAAGTGTCTCCCCATGTGGACTGTGAAGCCATTTGGTCATCCTCGACTTTTCGTTTTGTTTCTTGCTGCTGCACTGGGAGTTTGGTATTTGCTTCACGAAATACAAGGAGTTCAAGTGGGACACAGTGCTGGAGGGAGTTCTGTCACGTGTGGTGGGTCAGTGTCTGCATGAGAATGCACCAACTAGGCTTCTATCCCACATAGCTTGCCCCTTGACCATAGCAACCTGATTCTAAACATTGCCGTGAAAAATCTCCATATAACAAGATGCCTTTATATAGAAGGGTCTGCTGGCTGCACCGTGTCTGTCTCAAGGCATTTGAAAGTCAATGGCAGATCCACATGGCCCCACCAGAGATGTTTTATCACACACCTGCACACCACTGCTCTAGGCCCACTACTCAGCAGGCTCCAACTTACTGGCATCTCTGTTCTACACGATTTTCATGATACCTAGTCAATCAAGGCACTGTCTGGTATACTCATGATCAGCAACAGGACATCCAATGGTTCTCCAGTG
The DNA here is from genome assembly GCF_048772815.1 of Callospermophilus lateralis. Classification (NCBI taxonomy): domain Eukaryota; kingdom Metazoa; phylum Chordata; class Mammalia; order Rodentia; family Sciuridae; genus Callospermophilus; species Callospermophilus lateralis. Next base: position 542,401 of record NW_027516272.1, on the reverse strand, counting down.
CCACCTGGTCATGAGAATTTCTAAAATTCTATGGTATTTATCTAACTATTTTTCACAGATGAAGTTGTTGGTACTGTGGGTTTCAATTCATTCAGGATCCATTAAATGTTGAGGAAGCTCATTTTAATGAAGGATCTGGAGATCTCTCACAGGCAAGGCTTCCCAAAGAGTGGCCAAATTGTCAAATGAAGCCAGGACCATTGAGGTCTACAATGTGAGGTCATGTGTGTTTTGACTCTCAACAATGGCTGCCAAGTCTTTCAGAATAAAACCTGTGATATCCTAGCTGAGATTCCCAGTGCTCTCTGGAAAGCCTCCCTGGGCCTAGACCTCAGTTTCCAAGGGCGACTCTCATGTGTGGCCTCCTGAAATCCCAACAACATTCATGGCAATACTTCTCTGAAGTTAGTTCCAAATCTCATTCTCTAAGGGGAATCACATCAGAGTTCAAGCCCAGGTGGACCCAGTCATCTCTTCCAACTACCACACAAATGACCACAATTAAAACCAAAACACTCCCACATGGTTCTCATCTTCTTCCATATAGACACACATCATAACCTGTGGATGGAGTTTTCCATGAGGGGCACAGCCAAACCAGTGCCCAAAATAAGCTCCCTTGCCCCTCATTTGCCTAACGTCAGGGTGGATTGGACATGCTTCCTGTGAACCAGGAGTGATCAAATAGGCCTGCCGTAAATGCTCCACTTCTCCACTTTGAGGCCTTCTTACTGTGGGGATTATATTCTTCTTTTTCTAAATTTTTTTGGAAATTTAATTGGAAAGTTAAAAAAAATTGTTTTGCAGAATGTTAAATTTCTAATGGCAAAGCCTTCACCTTGTTTGTGAAGGAAACCTTGATGCCTTGCCAATCTGGTAACATGGAGACACTCAAAATTTTCTGTTACATACTACATGGATGAATGGCTACAGCACATAGTTTTTTAAAACTGAAAGGCAGATACCAGCAAGTAAGATAACAAATAAAAGACAATTTTATTAAAAAATAAAGTTGTTAAATGACTCAAATATTGGAAATTCAATTCTTTTTATTTTTGGTTGTTCAAAACATTATAAAACTCATGATATATCATCTTTCATACATTTGACTCAATTGGGTTATGAACTCCCATTTTTAGCCCAAATACAAATCGCAGAATCACATCAGTTACACACTCACGTTTTTACATAATAGCATACTAGTTATTGTTGTATTCTGCTACCTTTCCTATCCCCTACTATTCCCCCTTCCCTCCCATCTTCCCTCTCTACCTCACTGCTGTTGTTTAATTCTCTCCCTTGTTTTCCCCTCTTTAGCCTCACAACCTCTTATATGTAATTTTATGTAACATTGAGTAGTCTCCTACCATTTCCATATGCTTTTCCTTCTCTCTCCCTTTCTCTCCCCCCACTCATCTCTGTTTAGTTTTAATATTTTTCTCATGTTCTTCCTCCCTGTTCTGTTCTTATTTGCTCTCTCTATATAAAAGGAAACATTTGGCATTTGTTTTTTAAGGATTGGATAGATTCGCTTATCATAATCTATTCTAATGCCATTCATTTCCCTGCAAATTCTATGATTTTGTCATTTTTCAGTGCTGTGTAATACTCCATTGTGTATAGATGCCACATTTTTATTATCCATTCGTCTATTGAAGGGCATCTAGGTTGGTTCCAAAGTCTAGCTATTGTGAATTGTGCCGCTATGATCATCGATGTGGCAGTATCCTTATACTGCTCTCTATTAACATCCTCAGGGAAGAGTCTGAGAAGGGCGATATCTCGGTCAAATGGTGGTTCCATTCCCAGCTTTCCCAGGAATCTCCATACTGCTTTCCATATTGTACTCACCAATTTGCAGTCCTACAAGCAGTGTACAAGTGTACCCTTTACCCCACATCCTCAACAACACTTATTGTTGTTCGACGTCATAATGGCTGCCAATCTTACTGGAGTGAGATGGTATCTTAGGGTGGTTTTGATTGCATTTCTCTGACTGCTAGAGATGGTGAGCATTTTTTCATGTACTTGTTGATTGATTGTATGTCCTCCTCTGTGAAGTGTCTGTTAAGATCCTTGGCCCATTTGTTGGTTGGGTTATTTGTTATCTCATTGTTTAATTTTTTTGAGTTCTTTGTATATTCTAGATATTAGGGCTCTATCTGAAGTGTAAGGGGTAAAAATTTGTTCCGAGGATGTAGGCTCTCTATTTACCTCTCTTATTTTTTCTCTTGCTGAGAAAGATCTCTTTAGATTAAGTAAGTCCCATTTGTTTATTCTTTTTATTAACTCTTGGGCTATGGGTTTCCTATTAAGGAATTTGGAGCCCAACCCCACAGTATGTACATCGTAGCCAACTTTTTCTTCTATCAGACGCAGTGTCTCTGATTTTATATCTGGCTCCTTGATCCATTTTGAGTTAACTTTTGTGCATTGTGAGAGAAAGGGATTCAGTTTCATTTTGTTGCATATGAATTTCCAGTTGTCCCTGCACCATTTGTTGAATATGCTATCCTTCTTCCATTGCATGCTTTTAGGCCCTTTTTCAAATATAAGAAAGTTGTAATTTTGTGGATTTGTCTCTGTGTCCTCTATTCTGTACCATTGGTCCATCTGCCTGTTTTGATACCAGTACCACACTGTTTTTGTTACTATTGCTTTGTAGTACAGTTTGAACTCTGGATTCACACTTCCTGCTTAGAATTGCTTTCGCTATTCTGGGTCTTTTGTTTTTCCATATGAAATTCATGATTACTTTATCTATTTCTACAAGAAATGCCATTGGGTTTTTGATTGGCATCGCATTAAACCTGTAGAGAACTTTGGGTAATATCGCCATTTTGATGATGTTATTTCTGCCTATCCATGTACAGGGCATACTTTTCCATCCTCTAACATCTTCTTCTATCTCTCTCTTTAGGGTTCTGTAGATTTCATTGCATAAATCTTTCACCTCTTTGGTTAGGTTGATTCCCAAGTTTTTTATTTTCTTTGAGTATACTGTAAAAGGAGTGGTTTTCCTCATTTAAATTTCAGAAGTTTTGTTGCTGATATACAGGAATGCCTTAGATTTATGCGTGTTGATTTTATATCCTGCCACTTTGCTGAATTCATTTACTAACTCTAGCAGTTTCTTTGTAGACCCTTTTGGGTCTGTTAAATATATTATCATGTCATCCAAAAATAGCGATAATTTAAGTTCTTCTTTTCCTATTTTTAAGTCTTTAATTTCTTTTGTCTGTCTAATTGCTCTGGCTAGTATTTCAAGAACTAAATCGAATTGAAGTGGTGATAGATGGCATCCCTGTCTTGTTCCAGATTTTAAAGGGAATGCCTTCAGTTTTTCTCCATTTACGATGATGCTAGCCTGAGGTTTAGCATATATAGCTTTTACAATGTTGAGGTAAGTTCCTGTTATTCCTAGTTTTTATAGAGTTTTAAACATAAAGGGATGCTGTACTTTGTAGAATGCTTTTTCTGCATCTATCGAGATGATCATATGGTTCTTCTCTTTAAGTCTATTGATGTGGTGAATAGTATTTATTGATTTCCATATATTGAACCAGCCTTGCATCCCTGGGATGAATCCCTCTTGATCATGATGCACAATTTTTTATATGCTTTTGTATTTGATTTGCCAGGATTTTATTGAGAATTTTTGCATCCAAGTTTATTAGAGATATTGGTCTCTAGTTTTCTTTCTTTGAAGTGTCTTTGTCTGGTTTTGGGATCAGGGTGATGTTGGCCTCATAGAATGAATTTGGAAGAACTCCTTCTTTTTCTATTTTTTGAAATAGCTTGAAAAGTATTGGTATTAATTCATCTTTGAACGTTTTGTAGAACTCTGCTGTATAACCATCTGGTCCAGGGGTTTTTTGGTAGGTAGTCTTTTGAAGGTTTCTTCTATTTTTTCCTTTGTTATTGGTCTATTTAAATTTTGTGTGTCTTCCGGACTCAATCTGGGCAGATCATATGACATAAGAAATTTATCGATATCTTCATTATCTTCTGTTTTATTGGAATATAGTGTTTCAAAATACTTTCGAATTATCTTCTGTATTTCTGTAGTGTCTGTTGTGATATTGCCTTTTTTATCCCATATGTTAGTAATTTGAGTTCTCTCTCTACTTCTCTTCATTAGCATGGCTAAGGGCCTGTCGATTTAATTTATTTTCAAAGAACCAACTTTTATTTGTTCAATTTTTTTTGTTTCAATTTTGTTGATTTCTCCTCTAATTTTAATTATTTCTTGTCTTCTACTACATTTGTTGTTTTGCTCTTTTTTTCTAGGTTTTTGAGATGTAGTGTGAGATCATTTATTTGTTGTTTTTTTCTTTTTTTGAGTAAAGAATTCCAAGAAATGAATTTCCCTCTTAAAACTGCTTTCATTGTATCCCACAGAATCCGGTATGTTGTGTCTGTATTGTCATTTGTCTCTAAGAGATTTTTTATCTCCTCCTTTATGTCTTCTGTAACCCATTGATTATTCAGTAACATATTGTTCATTTTCCATGTGATGTACAATTTTTCCTTCCTTCTTCAATCATTAATTTCAAGTTTCATTCCATTATGATCAGATATGGTGCAGGTGCATGGTATTATCTCCATACTTTTATATTTACTAAGAGTTTCCATATGGCATAATATATGGTCTATATTTTAGTAGGACCAATGTGCTGCTGAGAAGAACATGTATCCACTTTATGATGTTTGATATATTCTATATATGTTGGTAAAGTCTAGGTTATTGATTGTGCTATTGAGTTCTATAGTTTCTTAATTCAGATTTTCTCTAGAGGATCTGTCCAATGGCGAGGGTTGTGTGCTGAAGTCACCCGTAATTATTGTGTTATAGCCTATATGACTCTTGAACTTGAGGAGAGTTTGTTTTATGACTTGGCACCACCATTGTTTGGTGCATACAAATTGATAATTGTTATGTCTTGTTGGTGAATGTTGCCTCTTAACAGTATATAGTGTCCTTCTTTATCACTTTTGATTAACTTAGGTTTTAAGTTTATTTTATTCGATATGAGTATGGCCACTCCTTCTTGCTTCTGAGGGCCAAGAATGGCTGCGAAGTCTTTCAGAATAAAGTCAGGTGATTTCCTGGCTGAGATTCCCATTGCTCTGTGGAAAGCCACCTTGGGCCTAGATCTCAGTTTGAAAGGGTGACAATCATGCGTGGCCTCCTAAAAACCAACACAATTCATATCAATACTTCTATGACGTACGTTCCAGAACTCAGGCTCTAAGGGGAATCACACCAGAGTTCAAGCCCAGGTGGACCAAGTCATCTCTTCCAACCCCCACACAAATGACCACAATTAAAACAAAATAACTACCACATGGCCCTCATCTTCGTCCATAAAGACCCTCATCAAATGTTCTGGATGGAAGTTTCCATGAGGGTTGCAACTAAAGACAGTTTTCAGAATAAGCTCCCTTGCCTCTAATTTCCCTAAAGTCAGGGTGGCATGGACACCCTTCCTGTGAACCAGGAGTGATCAAAAAGGCCTGCCATTAATTCCGCTTTGTTTCTATAATTTGAGGCTTACTGAATGTCAGGTATAGATTTTTTATGTGATTTGGAGTCATGAGAAAACCCAAGCACATCTGCAGAGCATTCAAGAATTTATTTGACAAAGAGGATCCCTATTCTCACTTGAAGGGGGTCAGGAACCTAACAGAGAAAGGCAAGAATCTTCATCCACAATGACTGCTCTTTTTGCCATTTTGGTTTTGAATGCACACATGGGATCTTTCTTTAGATCCATCAGGTGCTGAGAATCGAAGCCACAGCCTCACACAGGGCCAAGAGGCAGATTCAGACAAATTCCTTTCCAAAGCAATTAAGCAAAGAGCCACAGGTGATGCCCATTTATTTCCATTTGAAATTTTTTTCTTCAGGCTTCACAAAGGGGTGGCCTGAGGCAAAGACCTTCCTGACATTCAGGGCAACAGAACCTTGATTGGTATACTGAGCTTGAATTATGTTCTGCACCGAGGTCTCAGATAAATCGATATACAATGGCATAGGACCGTGTACCTCGGATGATTGAATGTAGAAGAGAACATCCAGTCAAAAAGGGATAGTCTGTAGGATTAGGAAGATCTAAAAATCTTCCCTCTCTCATGCAGAACAATGCCTTGACATAACCATCGCTAAAAGTAAGACACAATTAGAGGAGAGGAGTTAGAAAATCTGAATATATATGTGGAATAGTAGGTTTAGGAAGAAGAGTGAGACTAGGAGTTGGACCAAAAGTTCTTTAGCAATAGGGTTTCAGTTAGAGAGTGAATGTAAATGTCAGCACATCTGAAGAGAAAGTCACAATGATGAACAGGGAAAAATATGTAGGAAAGCAGATATCAATAGAAAGATTAGGAAATCAGGCAAAGTATAAAGTGAGTGATAGGATTAGACATTTTCAACAGGCTTGAGGTTGAATATATAATCTTAGGAAAAAACAAATATGTAGTAATCAATATGATTGACATTTGAGAGCATTAGGCACCTGGACATGGATGTTTTTAGTAATCCATGGTCACTTTCCATTTAGGCTTTGGTACAATCATATGTGTGACCTTTGCATTTTGTGTCCAGAATACTACCGTGATAAAATTTATATGTAGATAAGGTGACATGAGTATTTCTTCCACCATTATGGGGAGTAATATTCTGGAAACTTATAAATTAGTACTGGTGATACAAATAGGTGTACCTTGTGTTGATCATTATTGAGATGTTGCATGAATAGACCAGATTGTGAATAAAGTATATATCTGGTTCCAACTTTAAATAATGGATTGAGTTTGCATCTGAAAATATATTGGAAATCTTATATTGATATATATACAATCATTCCAACCAGTTATATATGTAATGGTAATATTAGGGTTATGGTTTATCGTGAAGAGTGAGTATTGCTTCAAAAATGATTATGGAATCAAAAATAATGTGTTTAGAAAGAAGTCTAGTGAAAAGACCAGTAAAGAAACATGGAGGAATACATGTGTTCTGAAGTAGTAAGTAAATGAAAGTGAACCAAATGCCTATAATTTTGTGAAGTTGTGGGTGAAAAAATATATCCTATGATGTCCATATACTGAAAAAATAGTAATGTACCAGTGTTGAGTAAAAATGAACTTCAAAATACACATCATGTCCCATAGCAATCTACTTGCATTGATGTTAAACTGCGTCAGGTACTGTAGAAATATTAGGATTTGTATGCACCACCTACTGAACTTAGTATTCAGTAGTAGGAAACCAATATGTATTACAGGTGTATAAATATTGCTGAAAATAATCTTGTAAAAATTGGATTTTGAACCCACATACATGAATATAAATGAATTTAGGGAGTGTATAATAAGACACATATTTTTCATATTTTTTTAAAATCTGGAGAATATATATACATATATATATATATATATATATATGTATATATATATATAATATATATATTATATATATATATATACATATATATACATATATAATATATATATATATGTATATATAAACACATATATATTTTTTTTCCCGATTTAAAAAAAAATACATACACACACACACACACACATTAATATTTAGCAATATATATGCCAATCGAAATTCATCATGAAATATAATTCATCCACATATCCAAAAATATTCATTTTACTGAACATGGATTTATGTATAGTTTTTTTCACTAGGAAGCTCACCCATAGGTTGAATTTTCAGTCCCATCATTATTTAGGGAGAGTCATCTGTTCTCACAATTTTATATTCCAAAATCAGGGAGCTCACAAGAATGTCCGTGTGATACCAGGTAGGATATTATATATATATGTATAAAAAAATACATGTGCTGAATAGGATACAGAGAAAGGGAGACAGGAATTTATATATGTGATAATTTTAAAAAATCATGGAGAAATATTACAATGAAAAGTTGACTAGATTTAAAACACATACTCTTGATAATGCAGAAGGCAAATAGAAGTATACACCATGCTTCCTATGAAAGGCCTGTATTTCTATTCGGTTAGGTTTCTTTCTCTCCATGATATTAGTATTAGTAGTCAGAGTCTAGTAGGGTATGGGTTAGTGTCAGGGATTCAGTATTTCAAATGGAAAAAAGGAAAATGAATCTAATGTGTATGCAAAAATGTGATACACAAAAATCTTCCCTCTCTCATCCAGAACAATGCCTTGACATAACCATCGCTAAAAGTAAGACACAATTAGAGGAGAGGAGTTAGAAAATCTGAATATATATGTGGAATGGAAAATGCTCAGGAGTTCACAACACTGGGGGTGGTAGAACAGTTTCCAAAAGTAAGGGAGAGGGTAAACAATCCAGAAACATGGAGCTGTGCTGGCCTTGAGACTTCTTGAGAAACTTCCTCTGAGGTTGGGAACAAGAAATATATGTAATTGTTAGGAGATTTAGCTTCGTTTGTAGTGACACCATGAAATCTGGGTCTGCATCTCTATGACCTGGAGCACATGGTCCTTATTTTCTAATGAACATGAGGGTGCAGTTCTGAATTCTCTCTTTGTAGGTAAACTGTGGCCACTGGGAGCTAAGTGTCTTTCCGTGTGGACTGTGAAGCCATTTGGTGATCCTCCACTTTCCAGGGTGATTCTTACTGCTGCACTGGGAGTTTGGTATTTGCTTCACGAAATACAAGGAGTTCAACTGGGACAAAATGCTGGAGGGAGTTCTGTCATGTGTGGTTGGTCAGGGACGCAAAGAGAATGTACGAACCAGGCTTCTATCCTACATAGCTTTCCCCTTGACTATAGCAACCTGATTCTGAACATTGCCCTGACCTCTCCATATGACAAGATGCCTTTACATATAAAGGTCTCCTGCCTGCACCATGTCAGTCGAAAGTCTTTCAAAGCCAATGGAAGATCCAGGTGGTCCTACCAAAAATATTTATTTACACACCTACAGTCCACTTCTCTACGCCCACTACTCATTAGGCTCCAAATTACTGGCATCTCTGTTCTACACCATTTTCACGAAAACCAGTCAATCAAGGCACTCTTTGGTACACTCATTATCAGCAACAGGAAATCCAAAGTTTATCCAGTGCCACCTGGTCATGGGAATTTCAAAAATTTTATGGTATTAATCTAGTCATTTTTCAAAAATGAAGTTAGAGGCACTGTGGGTTTCAATTAATTCAGGAACCATTAAATGGTGAGGAAGCTCATTTCAATGAAAGCTCTGGAGAACACTCACAGAAAAGCCTTCCAAAAGACTGGCCAAAAGGTCACATGAATCCAGACACATTGAGGTGTACAATGTGAGGTCCATATGTGTTTGGACTCTCAACTAGGGCTGCCAAGTCTTTAAGAATTAAATCATGTGATATCCTGGCTCAGAATCCCCGAGCTCTGTGGAAAGCCATCCTGGGCGTAGATCTCAGTTTCCAAAGGTGATTCTCACGTGTGGCCTAGTAAAATCCCAAGAGAACTCACGACAATACTTCTCTGAGGTCAGATCCAGAACTCATTCTTTAAGGGGAATCACACCAGAGTTCAAGCCCAGGTGATCCCAGTCATCTTTTCCAACTACCACACAAATTACCACAATTAAAACAAGAACACTCCCATATGGCCCTCATCTTCTTTCATATTGACACTCATCATAATTTTGCTGGAGGTTTCCATGAGGGGAGCAGACCAAGACAGTGATCAAAATAAGCTCCTTTGACCCTCATTTGCCTATAGTAAATGTGGCCTGGACACCCATCCTGTGAACCAGGAGTGATCAAATAGGCCTGCCATTAATACCGCTCCAATTCTCCAATTTGAGGCCTACTGACTGTTTGGTTTAGATTCTTTATGTGAATTTTAGTCATGAAATAACCAAGCACCTATGGGCTAGCCTCTGCAGGTTTTGAAGAACTCATTTGACCCAAAGGATCCCTATTTTCACTTGATGGAGTTCCGGAACCTTACAGAGGAAGTCGAGAGACTTCCTCACAATGGCTGCTCTTTCTGCCATTTTTCCTTTGGATGCAAACATGGGAACTTTCTTTAGATCCATCAGGTGCTGAGAATCTAAGCCTCAGCCACACACAGGGCCAGGGGGCTGATTCAGTCACATCCCTTTTCAAAGCACTTAAGAAAAGAGCCACAGGTATGCCCAATCATTTCCATTTGAAAACTGTTTTCTTCAGGCTTCACAAAGGGGTGGCCAGATGCAAAGAACTTCCTGACATTCAGGGCAACAGAACAATAGGTAAGCAAAAGGCCCAAAGCAGGGTTTCTCCTCTGAGACTTTCCTCGTCACACTGATATCTGAGTTTTCTGAGATGCTCGCCATCACCTACAGCTATCCAGTACATGGCCATGTCACAGAGGTTGGAGGTGGTACATATCTTGGACACAAAACCATGGGCCTATTCTTGAAATTGGCCGGAATTCAGGACGAAAATAGAAACTTAGGAAGGTAGCAGGTGTTGCTCATCGATAAGGCAAGCTTCAGTCCATTCATAAACGGGGCAATATGAATGCTGAGAAGCTTTCTACTAGACACGACACATGCATTGATGAATTCTGTTTTCTAATGTCTACAACCACGGAAACAGTGGAATACACAGACATAGAAACACTCGCCCTGTGAAAAGACTTACTAGAAACAGTCCACTTCAAATGAAACAAACCGACTGTCCTACCTATTCTCAGAAAATGAGACAAAACCACAAACCCACAACCACACCCACAAAGGCACCTCCTTCCCCTAAGTAGGTCTTTGACTATCCGGAGTGTCCTCTGACTTGTAGGCCATAATACGTTCCCCCGAAATGGCTTGTCCTGTCTCAGATCTGGTCTCCTTGGCAAACTCTGTGAACTTCTCAGGAGCCAACGGTGAGCCACTAACGACTTTCTCAAGAAAAGCCCCGCTTCCGAGCTTTCCTGGCATTTGGCCTTCTCACGTCTGAAGGTACCAAGAAAGACTGACTGCATTTAGTAAATCCAAACAAGTGAGACCATAGGGACTGGGACTGGGACTGGCTCTGGGTGCCTGGCTTCCTGGATCCAAAGTTCAGAGAGTTCCATCACCATGGAAGTGAGGTGAGGTCACTTCCTTCCTGAACTGAATGAGGTCCCTGTCTTGGCAACCACTTTGTCTTAACTGTTACTTCCAAGGGTCCCATGAGATTGAGGCTGCCCCTACTTCCTGTGACACTTTCACAAGTTAGAATGGTATATCAACCATAGGCACCCAGGAATAGATCTCCACACAGGCCTGTTTTGGTCCATGTTCTCTACATTAAGAAGAGAATCTGATTCAGACACAACCTTCTATCCTGACCGGGTTGTTTGCCATGGAAGATGACTTTTGGTCTCTCAGGTCCTTCATAGCTGCCTACATCTTCTCCAGGGATCATTTCTGCATGGGCCTTTGAGGTTCTCAGCAGGTGGAAGTTTCCCTACATTTCTGTATTGTAAAATCAACTCTTTCCCTGCTCTTCTATAAAGTTAGATTGAGGGAATAGTGTATGATTATGGTTAAAAACATGTTTGATTTGGGTTAGAAATCATTGTGCTGGATGAATAATGGTATTGGGAACCTGCTATGTGTATAAGAATATATAGGTGTAATATATGTATGAAAAAAGAAATCTAAGTATGATTTGAAGGCCAGAAGGGCATTGGGCCCTTGATTGGGATACGCAGCATTGAATTACGTTCTGCAGAGATGTCTCAGATAAATCGATATACAATGGCATAGGACCTTGTACCTTGCATGAATTAATGTAGAAGGAACATCCAGTCAAAAAGGGATAGTCGGTAGTGAAAGGTTAATAAAATAGGTACTTGCTATTTCCTGTTTTTCTGTATGCTTAAAAAAACACTGTTGAAATCTTGAGAAATGTTTGCTAATCTTGTTCTAGAATGTACTGTTCCCAACTGCCAAACTGCAGAATGTACTGCCTCACTCGGTGTCACGCGAACCGCCCACTCACCCTTACACATCAGTAAACTTCCCTCCCTTCCCTCTCCAAGGAATGTATGTAAGCTCTGCATAAGCTGTTCTCAGAGCTCTCTGATCTATTTAAGTTAGCTGTGAGCCCCAGCAAGCTGGACCCAAAATAACCCTTTGCTGTTGCATGAGACAGTCTCTTGGTAGTCTCTTCCTCCAACACTCACCTGACCTTTACATATTGAGGTTCCACCGAGTTCCGGCAGTGGCGGATGAGAGACCCCAACGGGCTCCTCTCGGAGCAAGTAAGGCGCCTCTTTCTGGTTTCAGGTGTCATGTTAGGGCTTGGCAAAATTGCTGGCGATGAAGAGCCTGGGGTCTCTCCGACGGTGGCTGAGAGACGTGTCACAGAGACATAGGGCACCTCCCTGGGGGACCCCGCAGAGGACTCGGAGAATCAAGGAACAATTGCTTCATTGACTCAGTGATATTTTCTTTTAGATTCGGTATTGCCATCCTATCGGGTTTTGCCGGCTACGCATTCCTGGTCTCAGTTTTGGATGTCCATTGCCTGTCTTTATGGTCTTGTCTTATCTGTGTCATGTGCCTTTGCTTTTACTGTTTGTGTACCTTTCATTATGGGACAGAGCACTTCAATGCCTCTGTCCCTGACCCTTGATCACTGAACCAAAGTCCGCTTAAGGGCTCAGAATCTTTCTTTTTTTAGTAAAACGCTAGACCTGGCAGACTCTCTGTGCCTCAGAATGGCCCATCTTTGGAGTCGTATGGCCCCAAGAAAGATCTTTCTACTTCCAACTAATTTAAAAAGTCAGAGATATTGTCTTTCAGCCAGGGCCACATAGCCATCCTGATCAACAGCCATATATCTTAACTTTGCAGGACCTCTGCAAATCTCCTCCTCCATGGGTGAAGCCTTTCCTTGCCCATGCCTCTACTCATACTCCTTCCCACATGATCTCTCAAACCCTCACCTCTTCCTCCTCCTCCACCCTCTGTTTTCCCTGAGTCACAAGATTTGACTCTACTGGAGTCTTCCTCCTCTCCTTATCCCCTGCCCTCGTCCCCTAACACACAACACACTCTAAGTGATTCCCCTGCTGCTGACTAAGCCTCTCTACCATTGGAGGAAGCTAAGCTGGTAATAGGATCTGATAATGGACCGATGTTCATGGCCCAGGTAAGTCAGGGGTTAGCCAGGAACCTGGGGATTAATTGGAAGTTATATTGTGCTTATAGACCCCAGAGTTCAGGACAAGTAGAAAGAATGAATACAACCATTGAAGAGACCTTAACGAAATTAAGCTTAGAGACCAGCATAAAAGATTGGACTGTGCTCCTGACTTATGCAATGTTTCATGCAAGAAAAAAATCCTTCTGTTTCTTTGAGTAACCTTACCCCTGAGAAATTCTCTATGGTGGCCCTCCTCCAGTAAGGGTCCTAAGCCCAACTGTAAGACCTAAGGATCCTTTCCACACCCTCTTGCTTGACAGACTTAAAGCTCTTGAAAGAACTCAGTGATACCTGTGAAAATAGCTGCCCACTGCGTAACAAACTGTGTACCAGGGGATTCCACATCCATATCAAATAAGAGACTTCATGTATGTAAGATGACATCAGGTGTCATCCCTGGAACCCAGCTGGAAAGGACCATACCAGGTGCTACTTATAACACCTACAGTGGTAAAGGTATACAGAATCACTTCTTGGATCCATGCCTCTCATCTCAAGCCTGCTCCTTGTTCAGAATCTTTCTGGAAACTGGAAAAGACTGGTAACAGTTTCAAATTGTGTATTCACCATGTGGATAAGGTTATATACTCTCCCCTTGGCCACAAGTAGTCCTAACCCTCATCAGCCTTTTAAGCAGTGATGGCTGATCACAAATCCTACTGGAAAAGTGTATAATCTATCTCACATACAGCCCCCTTAGGGACCTGGTGGCCATCTCTCCACCCAGACATTTGTCAGCTGGCCATAGGTTTTTTCTATTGGGATATCCCTGATGAAGAAAATGCCACTAAAATACCATTAAATCCCTTCTGTACCATAGATAATGGAAACAAACATTATGGATGTAGGGACACGCGAGCAGATGCAGGTTGGCTAGCCTAGATTACTATGTTTGCCCGGGAAACTATCAAAGCCACAAACAGTAACGGCTGTGTGGGGGAAAAACCGACTACTTCTGTATGTCATGGAGATGTGAGCATACAGAGGCTGCCTGATGGAACCCCAATACTTCATCAAATTCAGTACACAGCATTGGCCATATTACCAAGTAGACAACAGAAAAAGGATGGCCCCCAGAGGGGTCTCTAGATCCTCAAATTTTGAGTGACCTTTTTAACTTCTGCAAGTGCTCAAAAGGGTGAAAGGAGATTCCCCTATGTGGAAGCCTTTTCCCTCCTTCACTCACATCCTGAACTATGCTTCTCCAATAGATTTTTATCCTCAGCCTTCTGCTCCAGACTCTCTGCTGTCACTCCCACCTCAGCAACGTGATTTCTCCCCTCCAATTACTAGATCAGAATCCCAAACCTCCACCAGTTCTCAGACAATTGCCCGCTTGTGAGGTAGCAGGTACTGAGGTACCCCTCCACCCACTCACTCCTCTCTCTTCCTGTCAGTGCCCACACCGGGTCCCACCAGGTCCTCTTTCCAGCTAACCCAAAGCTCAAACGAGCTGAGGAGAGCTCTCAGACCCTTATCCAAGATGTAATATAAATGGCCATTAAAGTTGCTTTGTCATCACTGAAAACAGGTTACTAAAATTTAAAGTCCCTCACAGGATTTTGGGATACTCACTCCCATTTTCTGCTCTGCTCTACCTGTTCTACTGCTCAAGTTTTTTGCTAGGAAATTTCCAAACACCTTTCCAATTATTCTTTTACATCTCTCTTTTTCCTCATTCTCAGATCCTCGGAGCTTCTCTCAGCCCCACCTTCCCCGTATTCCCCCTCTGTACCAGGCCCACAGAAAAGTCTTAAATGTCCTTCTCCAGAAGTCTTCACCATGGCTGACTTTAGAACTTTCAGCATAGAGTTTCTATAAAGAGTTCAATGTAGATAAACTTTCTCTTTTTGTATTGCCCTGTTATACTTGGCCACTGGCTAAAAAACTCAGTACTTCTAAGCTAGACAACCCCTAACTAGTTTTTCACAAAATATGTGAACAAGTCCTCTGGCCTTCAGCTGGGGCTTCACAGAGATGGCTACATTTCTAAGATAAAGAAATTACCAACTGGGCTCCGTTGTAACAGCTGGCAGGGGGAAAATAAGAAAGGGAATAAAAAGCTCTCCTCCTCCCAGGTGTCCTTGAAAATTTAACTTGCCCAGAACAGAGGAAAAATCAGAAACATATACTGCTTTTTTGAACTTCTGCAGACTGTAAACTTCTGAGCCCCATCCCTTATATGTTGGGTACACAATTCTGAAACTACCTAAACTTGAGTTTCAGGGGATTAATTGATTACAACAGAAGCAATGCCCTCTGAATCCAGTTGCAACAAAATAGGACTGTTTCCCTGTCTTCAGTGCTATCTTAGGTGCCTTGCCTTGTCTGTCCCTACAACAGCATAATTCTATATACTTAAACATTGTTTATGTTTTCATGAAATGGTCAACAGATGTGATTATTTTGAAATGTTGCAGATGTTTCCCAGAAAGCTCTATCATGACGCAGGTTCGTTTGAAGATCAAATGGGGGGGGGCATACAACCGGTTCCACTGGGAACTTGTATCCCTCACTTTAGCCATCCTATTAGGAATAGGAGTTGCTGCACGGGTGGGCACAGGAACCACTGCCATTGTCCATGGGACACAACAAATGACCCAATTAGAAGAAGCAATAGAGCAAAACTAAGATATTAGAAACCTCCATCAGAGCTTTGCATGAAACTTTAACCTCTCTCTCTGAAGTTGTTTTAAAGAACAGTTGAGGGTTGGACCTCCTCTTCATTAGAGAAGGGGGCCTTTGTGCTGCATTGAGGGAAGAATGTTGTTTTTATGCTGACCATACTGGAGTTGTAATAAAATCTATGAGTAAATTTAAAAGACACCTTGAAGAGCATCAACAAGAGAGAGAGGCCCAAAAAGGGTGGCTTGAGTCTTGGTTCACACACTCCTCCTGGTTAACTACGTTTTTATCAACCCTGGCCGGTCCAATAATAATCCTCATATTATTGCTAACTATAAAATCCTGTTTGCTCAACCGTGTAATTTCTTTTCTCCAGGCTCAAATTGGACGAGTTAAACTTATGGTAATACCCCACTAGAAGACATAGAATGTGACACCCTCCAATGATCATTTTTATGATTAAAAGTAGCCAGAAGAAGAAGTGGGGAATTAAAGGTTAATAAAATAGGTACTTGTCACTTATTGTTTTTCTGTATGCTTAACAAAACACTATTGAAATCTTGAGAAATGCTTGCAAATCTTGTTCCCAGAATGTTCTGTCCCCAACTGCCCAACTGCAGAATGTACTCCCTCACCCAGTTGAATGCAAACCACCCACTCACCCTGACCCATCAATAAAATTCCCTCCCTGCCCTCTCCGGGGAAAGTATATAAGCTCTATTTAAGCTATTCTCAGGGCTATCTGCTCTATTAAAGTGATCTCTGAGCCCCAGCATGCTGGACACCCAAAAAACCCTTTGATGTTGCAAGAGATAGTCTGTTGGTGGTCTCCTCCTCTGAAGCTCGCCCCACATTTACTTGGATGATTGAATGTAGAAGAGAACATTCAGTCAAAAACGATAGTCTGTAGCATTAGGAAGATAGTCAGTACTTTTATGAAGAAGGGTGAGTATAGGAATTGGAAAAAAAATTTCTTTAGCAATAGGGTTTCTATTAGAGAGTGAATGTAAATGTCAACACAGGTGAAGAGTCAGTCACAATGATGAACTGGGGAAAATATGTAGGAAAGCAGATATCAATAGAGACATTACAAAATCAGGCAAAGTATAAAGTGAGTGATAGGATTAGATATTTTGAACAGGGTTGAGTTTAAATATATAATCTTAGGAAGAAACAAATATGTAGTCACAATTAGGATTGACATTTGAGAGCATTAGGCAAATTTCAGGTGGATGAATATTTCTCAGAATAATCTTGTGAATAGTTGATTATAAATCCACATAATAAACATGAATGAATTTAGGGAGTGTATATAAGACACATATATTTCATATTTTGAAAAATCTGGAGAGTGTATATATATATATATATATATATATATATATATATATATATATATATATATACAAAACACACACAGACAAAAAAGTATATGTCAATCAAAATTCATTATAAAATATATATCATCCACAGATCTAAAAATATTAATTTTACTGAACATGGATTTATGTATAATGCTGTTCAACTAGCAAGCTCACCCATAGGTTGAATATCCAATTCCAACAAGTTTAGTAGGAGTGATCTCTTCTAACAATTTGTATCTGCCAAGTCAGCCACCTCACAAGAATGTATGTGTGGTACCAGGGAGGAATCTAAATGTGCATATAAGAATACAGAGAAAGGGAGACAGGAATTCACATATTTGTTAACCGTAAAAATACATGGACAACTATTTCAACAATAAATTGACTAGATTCATAACTCCAACTCTGTATCATGCAAAAGAAAAGTACAACAATAAACCAGGCCCACTCTGAACTGCTTGTATTTCGATTCTGTTTGGGTTATTTTTCTCCATCATATTAGAATTAGTAGTCAGAGTCTGGTCGGGTATGGGTTAGAGTCAGGGATTCAGTATTTTGAATGGAAAATAGAAAACTGAATCCAATGTTTATGCAAATATATGCTACAGAAAATTCTTCCCACTCTCCTCCAGAACAATGCCTTGACATTACCTTTGCCCCAAGTAAGACACAATTAGAAGAGAAGAGTTAGAAAATCTGTGAATACCTATCAGAAATGGAAAATGCTCCAGATTTCACATCTTTGGAGGCGGTAGAGGAGTTTCCAAAAGTAAGGGACAGGGTAAACACTCCACAAATATGGAGCTCTGCTGGCCTAAAGACTTTTTGAGAATCTGCCTTTAAGGTTGGGCACTTAAAATATATGTTGTTTTCAGGAGCTTTAGCTTTATTTGTAGTGAGACAATCAAAGCTCGATCTGCATCTATGTGACCTGAAGGACATGGTTATTTATTTTTCAATAAAAATGAGGCAGCAGTGCTGAATTCTCTTTTTGTAGGTAAACTGTGGCCACTGAGGGCTAAGTGTCTCCCCGTGTGGACTGTGAAACCAATGGTCATCCTCCAATTATCGTGGTGTTTCTTGATGCTGCACTGGGAGTTTGGTATTTGCTTCATTAAATACAACGAGTTTAAATGGGAAACAGTGCTGAAGGGAGTTCTGTCAGCTGTGGTGTGCAGGGTCTCCAGGAGAATGCACCAACCAGGGTTCTATCCCACGTAGCTTGCCCCCTTGACAATAGCAACATGATTCTGAACATTGCCCTAAAACCTCTCCATATAAAAATATGCCTTTACGTATATGGGTCTGATGGCTGCACCATGTCAGTCTCAAACCATTTGGAAGCCAATGGAAGATCCACATGGCCCCACCACAGATGTTTTATTACTCACTTGCGTAACACTTCTCTAGGCCCACTACTCACTAGGCTTCTACTTACCAGCATCTCTGTTCTACACCATTTTCCTGAAACCCAGTCAATCAAGGCCCTGTCTGGTATATTCATGATCATCAACAGGAAATCAAAGGTCCTCCAGTGACATCTGGTCATGGGAATTTTAAAAATTTCATGGTAATTAACTAGCAATTTTTCACAGATGAAGTTGGAGGCACTGTGGTTTGCAATTCATTCAGGAACCATTAAAGGGTTAGGAAGCTAATTTCAGGGAAAGCTCTGGAGCACTCTCACAGGCAAGGCTACCCAAAGAGTGGCCAAAAAGTCACATGAAGCGAGGCCAATTGAGGTCTATAAAGCGAGGTCCATGTGTGTTTTGAATCTCAATAATGCATGCCAAGTCTTTCAGAATAAAATCATGTAATATCCTGGCTGAGATTCCCAGTGTTCTGTGGAAAGCCAACCTGTGCCTAGATCTCAGGTTCCAATGGCAACTTCATGCCTGGCCTCCTAAAATCCCAACACAATTCATGGCAATACTTCTCTCAGGTCAGTTCCAGAACTCAGTCTATAAGGAGAATCACACCAGAGTTCAAGTCCAGGTGGACTCAGACAACTCTTCCAACCGCGACTCAAATGAAAACAATTAAAACCAAAATACTCCCTCATGGCCCTATTCTTCTTCCATATAGACACTAATCATAACCTCTTCCTGGAGTTTTCCATGAGTTGTGCAGCCCAAGAGAATGTCCAAAATAAGCTTCTTGCACCTCTTTTGCCTAACTTCAGGGTGGCCTGGGCACCCTTCCTGTGAATCAGGAGTGATCAAATAGGCCTGCCCTTAATACTGCTCCGCTTATCCAATTTGAGGCTCTCTGACTGTGGGGTCTAGATTCTTTATGTGAATTGGAGTCATGAGAAAAGCCAAGACAGTGTCCAAAATCAGCTCGCTTGCCCCTCATTTGCCTAAAGTCAGGGTGGCCTGGACACCGTTTCTGTGAACGAGGAGTGATCAAATAAGCCTGCCGTTAATACTTCTGTGTTTCTCCAATTTGATGCCTACTGATTTCAGGTATCAATTTTTTATGTGATTTGGAGTTATGCGAAAACCCAAGCACCTCTGCAGGAAATGGAAGAACTCATTTGACCCAAAGAATCCCTATTCTCACTTGATGGAGTTCAGGAACTTAACAGAGGAAGGCAAGAGACTTCATCCATAATGAATGATTTTTTTTTTTTGCCATTATGGTTTTGGACGCACACATGGGATCATTCTTTAGATCCATCAGGTGCTGAGAATCTAAGTCATAGACACAAACATGGCCAAGAGACTAATTCAGACACATCCCTTCCCAAAGCAATTAATCTAAGAGCCACAGGTGATGACATTCATTTCCATTTGAAAACTGTTTACTTCAGGCTTCACAAAGTGGTGGATTGAGGCAAAGAACTTCCTGACATTCAGTGCAAAACAACAATAAGTAAGCAAAAGGCCCAAAGCAGGGTTTCTCCACTGAGACTTTCCTGGTCACATTGATATCTGCGTTTTCTGAGATGCTCGCCATTCTCTTCAGCTATCCAGTACATGGCCATGTCACAGAGTTTGGAGGTGGTACATATTTTGGACACAAATCCATGAGCCTATTCTGGATAGTGGCCAGAATTCAGGAAGAAAACAGCAACTTAGAAAGATAGCAGGTGTTGCACATCAACAAGACAAGCTGCACTCCATTCATATATTGGGCAGGTTGAATTATGGGAAGATTTACACTAGACAGTACACATCCATTAATGCATTCTCTTTTCCAATATCTACAACAACGGACACAGTGGGATACACAGACATAGAAACACTTGCCTTGTCAAATGACTTACTAGAAACTGTCCACTCCAAACCAAACTAACCGCCTTTCCCATCTATTCTCAGAACATGAGACAAAACAATAAACCCATACCCACTCCCACAAAGGCACCTCCTTCCCCCAATTAGGTCTGTGACTATCCAGATTGTCCTCTGACAGGTGGGCCATACTATGTTCCCCTGAAATGGTCCGTCTTCTCTAAGATCTGGTGAAATATAAGGATGAAAACAGAAATCTAGGTATGATTTGAAGCCCAGAAGGGTTTTTCCCTTGAATGGGATACTTAGCTTTGAATTATGCTCTGCAAAGTTGTCTCAGATAATTCGATATACAATGGCATAGGACCTTTTACCTTGGATGATTGAATGTAGAAGAGAACATCCAATCAAAAAGGGATAGTCGGTAGGATTAGGAAGATAGTCGGTAGGTTTAGAAAGAAGAGTGAGTATAGGATTTGGACCAAAAGTTCTTTAGCAATAGGGTTTCGATTATAGAGTGAATGTAAATGTCAGCACATATGAAGTGTCAGTCACTAGGATCAACTTGGGAAAATATGTAAAAAAGCAGATATCAATAGAAACATTACGAAATCAGGCAAAGTATAAAGTGAGTGATAGGATTAGACATTTTCAACAGGGTTGAGTTTGAATATATAAATTAGGAAGAAACAAATATGTAGTCACCAATAGGATTGACAATTGACAGCATTAGGCAACCTGGACATGGATGTTTTTAGTAATCCATGTACACTTTACATTTAGGCTTTGGTACAATCATAAATGTGACCTTTACATTTTTTTGTCCAGAATATTACTTTGATTAAATGTATATGTACATCAGGTGACATGAGTATGTCTTCCACCATTTCTGCGAGCAATATATTGAAGATGTAAAATTAGAATCGGGGGTACAAAGAGGTATACCCTGTGTCTATGAATATAGAGATAAAGCATGAATAGACCCTAATGTGAATAAATAATATAACTTTTTTCAACTTTAAAAAATGAATTGATCTAATATCTGAAAAATTACAGGTAATTGTATATTGATATACAATCATTCATTCCAAGCAGTTATACATCTAATGGTAATATTCGTGTTTTGGTTTATCATGAAGAGTGTGTGAGTTTTGCTTCAAAAGTGACTTTGGAAATCGAAAATAATGTGCTTGGAAAGAAGACTCATGAAAATACCAGTAAAGAAACCCTGACAATACATGTGTTCTGAAGCAAAAAGTTATTAAATTTGAAACAAATGCCTATAAATTTGTGAACTTGTGGATGAAATGTATATCCTATGATGTGCAAAAACTGAAGAAATAATAATGTACCAGTGTCGAATACAAATGAATAAAGAATTACATATCATGTCCCATAGGAATCTACTTGCATTGATGTTAGACTGGGTCAGTTACTGTAGAATAATTAGGATTTGTATGCATCATTCCCTGAAGCTAGTTTTCAGTACTAGGAAACAAATATGTATTTCAGGTGGATGAATATTTCTGAGAATAATTTTGTGAAATGTTGATTAAAAATCTACATACATGAACATGAATGAATTTAGAGAGTGTATATTAGACACATATATTTCATATTTTGAAAAATCTGGAGAGTGTATACACACACACACACACACACACAAATAAAAAACACTCACAGACATTAAAAAGTAGCAATATAAATGCCAATCGAAATTTATCAGTAAATATATATCATCCACAGATGCAAAAATGTTTATTTAACTGAACATGAGTTTATGTATAATGTTGTTCTACTAGGACGCTCCCTACAGGTTGAATTTTCAGTTCCAACAGCGTTTAGGAGGAGTGATCTCTTCTCACAATTTGTATCTGCCAAGTCAGCCACCTCACAAAGATGTACGTGTGATACCTGGTAGGATTCTATATATGCATATAAATATACAAGTGTGAATAGGCTAAAGAGAAAGGGAAACATGAATTCTCATATTTGTTAACTTTAAAAACACATGGAGATCTTTTTCTATTAAACATTGACCAGATTTATAACTCCTACCTTGTATAATGCAAAATGCAAGTCCAACTATACAACATGAATCCAATGAACTGCTTGTATTTCTATAGGTTTGTGTTATTTTTCTCTATCATATTAGGATGAGTTGTCTGAGTCTAGTAGGTATGGGTTAGTGTCAGGGATTCAGTATTTCAAAAGGAAAATTGGAAATTGAATCCAATTTGTATGCAAATATATGCTGCACAAATATCCTCCCACTCTCATCCAGAACAATGCCTTGAAATTACCTTCACCCCAAGTAAGACACAGTTAGAGGAGAATAGATAGAAAATCAGTGAATACATATCTGGAATGGAAAATGCTCAGGAGTTCAGAACCTTGGAGGTTGTAGAGGAGTTTCCAAAAGTAAGGGAAAGGGTAAACACTCCACAAACATGGAGCTCTGCTGGCCTAAAAACTTTTAGAGCAACTGCCTCTGAGTTTGGGAACGTGAAAATTATGTTGTTGTGAGGAGAATTGGCTTCATTTGTAGTGAGACCATCAAAGCTGGGTCTGCCTCTATGTGACGTGGAGAACATGGTATCTTATTTTCCAATGAACATGAGGTAGCAGTGTTGATTTTCTTCTTTTTAGGTAAACTGTGGCCTCTGGGGGCTAAGTGTCTCCCCGTTGGACTGTGAAGCCATTTGGTCCTCCTCCACTTTTTGTGGGGTTTTTGCTGCTGAACTGGGAGTTTGGTATTTGCTTCATGAAATTCAAGGAGTTCAACTGAGACACAGTGCTGGAGGGTGTTCTGCCATGTGCGGTGGTTCAAAGTCTGCAGAAGAATGCACCAACCACGCTTCTATCCCTCAAAGCTTGCCACATTGCATCCTTGTCCATAGCAACCTGATTCTGAACATTGCCCTGAATCCTCTTCATATAACAAGATGCCTTTAATTACAAGGGTCTGCTGGCTGCTTCATGTAATCCACAAGCCATTTGGAAGCCAATGGAAGATCCACATTGCTCCAACAGAGATGTTTTATCACACTCCTGCCCACCAAAGCTCTAGGCCCACTTCTCAGCAGGCTGCAACTTTCTGGCACCTCTGTTCTACACCATTTTCATGAAACCCAGTCAAGCAAGGCACTGTCTGGTACATCCATGATCAGCAACAGGACATCCAAAGGTTCTCCAGTGCCATCTGGTCATGGGAATTTCAAAAATTTCATGGTATTTATTTAGACATTTTTCAAGGATGAAGTTGGAGGCACTGTGGGTTTCAATTCATTCAGGAACCAGTAAATGGTGAGCAAGATTATTTCAATGAAAGCTCTGGAGAATCCTCACAGGCAAGGCTTCCCAAAGAATGGCCAAAAGGTCACATTAAGCCAGGCCCATTGAGGTCTACAATATGAGGTCCATGTGTGTTTTCACTCTCAACTATGGCTGCCAAGTCTTTCGAATGAAATCATGTGATATCTTGGCTGAAATTCCCAGAGCTCTGTGGAAAGCCACTCTGGGGCTAGATCTCAGTTTCCAAGGGTGACTCTCATACATGGCCTCTTAAATCACAACACAATACATGGCAATACTTCTCTGAGATCAGTTCCTGAACTCAGTCTATAAGGGGAATCACACCAGAGTTCAAGCCCAGGTAGACCTTGTTATGTCTTCCAACTGTCACACAAATATCCACAATTAAATCCAAAAGACTTCCACATGGCACTCATCTTCTTCCATTTACACAATCATCATAACCTCTGGCTGGAGGTTTCCATGAGGGGTGCAGCCCAAGACAGTGTCCAATATAACCTCCCTTGCCCCTCTTTTGCCTAAAATCAGGGTGGCCAGGACATCCTTCCAGTGAACCAAGAGTGATCAAATAGGCCTGCCATTAATATGGCACTGCTTCTCCAATTTGAGGCCTACTGACTGTGTGTTTTAAATTCTTTATGTGAATTGGAGTCTTGAGAAAAACCAAGCACTTATGGGCTAGCCTCTGCAGGGTTTTGAGGAACACATTTGAACCAAATGATCACTGTTCTCACATGATGGAGAACAGGACACATACAGAGGAATGCGAGAGACTTCATCCACACTGACTGCTCTTTTGTCCATTTTGGTTTTGGATGCACACATGGGATCCTTCTTTAGATCCATCAGGTGCTGAGAATCTAAGCCACAGTCTCACACAGGGCCAAAAGACTGATTCAGACTCATCCCTTTCCAAAGCAATTAAGCAAAGAGCCACAGGTGATGCCCTTTCATTTCCATTTGAAAACTGTTTCTTTAGGCTCTACAATGGTGTGGCCTGAGGCAAAGGCCTTCCTGACATTCAGGGCAACAGAACAATTGATGAGCAAAAGGCCCAAAGCAGGGTTTCTTCACTTAGAATTTCCTGGTCAAACTGATATCTGAGTTTTCTGAGATTCTCCCATTTCTTTCAGCTATCCAGTACATGGCCATGTCACAGAGCTTGGAGGTGGTACATATTTTGGACACAAAACCATGAGCCTATTCTGGAGAGTGGCCAGAATTCAGGAAGAAAACCGGAACTTAGGAAGATTGTTGGAGTTGTCCACCCATAAGTCAAGCCGCAGTCCATTCATAAATTGGGCAGAATTCAGGAAGAAAACAGGAACTTAGGAAGATTGTTGGAGTTGTCCTCCCATAAGTCAAGCCGCAGTCCATTCATAAATTGGGCAAGTTGAGTCTAGACAGGACACATCCAATGATTCATTCTCTTTTCTAATATCTAAAACCACGGACACAGTGGGATACACAGACAAAGAAACACTGGCCTTGTCAAACGACTTACCAGAAACAGTTCACTCCAAACCAAACAAACCGCCTTTCCTACCTATTCTCAGAACATGAGACAAAATCTCAAACCCACACCCACACACACAAAGGAAGCTCCTTCCCCCAAGTAGGTCTGTGACTATTGGGAGTGTCCTCTGACTGGTGGGCCAAACTATGTTCTGATGAAATCGCCTGTCCTGTGTCACATATGGTCTCCTTGGCCAAATCTGTAAAGTTGTCACTAGCCAGCGGTGAGCCACTACCTGCTTTCTCAGGAAAGGCCCCTCTTTAGAGCTTTCCTGACATTTGTTCATCCTCACCTCAGTAGGTACCAAGAAAGACTGACTCTGTCCTTGGTAAATCCAAAAAATAAGACCACTGGGACTGGGACTGAGACTGGCTCTGGGTGCCTGGCTTCCCGGATTCCAAGTTCAGAGAGTTCCATCACCAAGGAAGTGAGGTGAGATTACTTCCTTCAGGAATTCTTTGAGGTCATTGCCTTGGCAACCACTTTGTCCTAACTGTTGCTTACAATACTCCTAAGATGGAGGCTGCCCTTTCTTCCTGTGACACTTTTACAAGTTAGAATGGTATATCAACCATAGGGACCCCGGAACAGCTCTCCACACATGCCTGGTTTGGTCTATCTTCTCTACATTAACAAGAGAGAGGATTATTCAGACACAACCCTTCATCCTGGGAAGGTTGTTTGCGATGGAAGATGACATTTGCTCTCTCAGGTCCTTCATAGCTGCCTACATCTTCTCCAGGGATCAAATCTGCATGGACATTTGAGGTTCTTAGCAGGAGGAAGATACCCTACATTCCTGTATTGTAAGACGAACTCTGTCCCTGCTCTTCTGCAAAGTTAGATTAAGGTAAGAGTGTATGGTTAGGGTTAATAACATGTTCGATTTGGGTTACGAATCATTGCGAAGGATGATTAATAGTATTGGGAACCTGCGATATTTATAAGATTATAGAGGTGAAATATAAGTATGGAAACAGAAATCTAGGTAAGATTTGAAGCCCAGAAGGGCATTAGGCCCTTGATTGGGATACTTAGCTTATAATTACATTCTGCACAGATGTCTCAGATAAATCGATAATCAATGGCATAGGACCTTACACCTTGGATGATTGATTTTAGAAGAGAACATCCACTCAAATTGAGATAGTCGGTGGGATTAGGAAGGTAGTCAGTAGGTTTAGGAAATAGAGTGAGTATAGGATTTGGGGCAAAAGTTCTGTAGCAATAGGGTTTTTGTTATAGGGTGAATGTAAATTTCAGCACATGTGAAGAGTCAGTCACATGATGAACTGGGGAAAATATGTAAAAAGGAAAATATCAATACAGACATTATGAAATGAGGCAATTATACAGTGAGTGATAGGATTAGACATTTTCAATAGGGTTGAGATTGAATACATAATCTTAGGAAGAAACAAATATGTCGTCACCAATAGGAATGACATTTGAAAGCATTAGGCAACCTGGACATTTATCGTTTTAGTAATCCATGTTCACTTTCCATTTAGGATTTGGTACAATCATAAGTGTGATCTTTGCATTTTGTGCCCAGAAAAATATTGTGAACAAATGTGTATGTAGATCATATGACATGAGTATTTCTTCCACCATTACTGGGAGCAATATTTGAAGACATATAAATTAGTATTGGGGGTACAAAGTGGTGTACCCTGTGTCTTTGAATATAGAGATAATGCATGAATAGACCATACTGTGAATAAATATTATAACTGGTTCCACTTTAAATAATGGATTGAATTGATATCTGAAAATATATAGGAAATCATATATTGACATTCAATCATTCACTCCAACCAGTTATACATCTAATGGTAATCTTAGGGTTATTGTTTATCATGAAGTGTGTGTGAGTTTTGTTTCAAAAGTGATTATGGAAATCGAAAATAATATGTTTGGAAAAAAGTCTCATAAAAAGACCAATCAAGAAATATGGAGGAATTCATGTGTTCTGAAGCAGGAAGTGATTGAAAGTGAAACAAGTGCCTATAAATTTTCTAAATTGTGAATGAAATATATATCCTGTTATGTGCATAAACTGATGAAATAGTAATGTACCAGTGTTGAATAAAAGTGAACGTCAAAATACACATCATGTCCAATAGGAATCTACTTGCATTGATGTTAAACTGGGTCAGTTACTGTAGAAATATTAGAATTGCATGCATTATTCACCAAGGAGAGTTTTTTTTTATTTTTATTTATGGTTGTTCAAAACATTACATAGTTCTTGATATATCATATTTTACACTTTGATTCAAGTGGGTTATGAACTCCCATTTTTACCCTGTATACAGATTGCAGAATCACATCAGTTACACATCCATTGATTCACATATTGCCATACTAGTGTCTGTTGTATTCTGCTGCCTTTCGTATCCTCTACTATTCCCCCTGGCCTCCCCGCCCCTCCCCACTTCTCTCTCTACTCCCTCTACTGTAATAAATTTCTCCCCCTTGTATTATTTTTCCCTTTCCCCTCAATTCCTCTTGTATGTAATTTTGTATAACCCAGAGGGTCTCCTTCCAATTCCATGCAATTTCCCTTCTCCCTCCCTTCCTCCTCTCATCCCTGTTTAATGTTAATCATCTTGTCATGCTCTTCATCCCTATCTGTTCTTAGTTACTCTCCTAATATCAAAGATGACATTTGGCATTTGTTTTATAGGAATTGTGTAGCTTCACTTAGCATAATCTAGTCTAATGCAATCCATTTCCCTGCAAATTCGATGATTTTTTATTTTTCAATGCAAAGTAATAATCCATTGTGTATAAATGCCACATTTTTTTTATCCATTCTTCTATTGAAGGGCATCTAAGTTGGTTCCACAGTCTTGCTGTTGTGAATTGTGCTGCTATGAACATCGATGTAGCAGTGTCCCTGTAGCATGCTCTTTTTAGGTCTTTAGTGAATAGACCAAGAAGGGCAATAGCTGGGTCAAATGGTGGTTCCATTCCCAGCTTTCCAAGAAATCTCCATACTGCTTTCCCAATTGGCTGCACCAATTTGCAGTCCCACCAGCAATGTACAAGTGTACCTCTTTTCCCACATCCTTGCCAGCACTTCTTGTTGTTTGACTTCATAATGGCTGCTAATCTTACTGGAGTGAGATGGTATCTTAGGGTGGTTTTGATTTGCATTTCTCTGACTGCTGGAGATGGTGAGCATTTTTTCATGTACTTGTTGATTGATTGTATGTCCTCATCTGAGAAGTGTCTGTTGAGGTCCTTGGCCCATTTGTTGATTGGGTTATTTGTTATCTTATTGTCTAATTTTTTGAGTTCTTTGTATACTCTGGATATTAGGGCTCTATCTGAAGTGTGAGTAGTAAAGATTTCTTTCCAGTATGTAGGCTCCCTATTTACCTCTTATTGTTTCTTTTGCTGAGAAAAAACTTTTTTAATTGAGTAAGTCCCATTTGTTGATTCTAGTTATTAACTCTTGTACTATAGGTGTCCTATTGAGGAATTTGGAGCCCAACCCCACAGTATGTACATCGTAACCAAATTTTTCTTCTATCAGACAGTGTGTCTCTGATTTGATATAAAGGTCCTTGATTCATTTTGAGTTAACTTTTGTGCATGGTGAGAAAAAGGGATTCAGTTTCATTTTGTTATATATGGATTTTCAGTTTTCCCAACACCATTTGTTGAAGATGCTATCCTTCCTCCATTGAATGCTTTTAGCTCCTTTATCAAATACAAGATAGTTGTAGTTTTGTTGATTGGTTTCTGTGACCTCTATTCTGTACCATTGGTCCACCTGCCTGTTTTGGTACCAGTACCATGCTATTTTTGTTACTATTGCTCTGTAGTATAGTTTGAAGTCTGGTATCGCTATACCGCCTGATTCACACTTCCTGCTTAGCATTGTTTTGCAATTCTGGGTCTTTTATTTTTTCATATGAATTTCATGATTGCTTTCTCTATTTCTACAAGAAATGCCTTTGGGATTTTGATTGGCATTGGATTAAACCTATAGAGAACTTTTGGTAATATCGCCATTTTGATGATGTTAGTTCTGCCTATCCATGAACAGGGTATATTTTTACATCTTCTA
This sequence comes from Callospermophilus lateralis, assembly GCF_048772815.1. NCBI lineage: Eukaryota > Metazoa > Chordata > Mammalia > Rodentia > Sciuridae > Callospermophilus > Callospermophilus lateralis. The sequence goes on along the minus strand of NW_027516272.1, from coordinate 513,073 downwards.
AGATCTTCTATTTCTCTCTTTAGGGTTCTGTAGTTTTCATTGTATAAGACTTTCACCTCTTTTGTTAGGTTGATTCCCATTTTTTTTTTTAGGATATTGTGAATGGAGTGGTTGTCCTCATTTCCATTTCAGAGGATTTGTCACTGATATACAGGAATGCCTTTGATTTATGCGTGTTGATTTTATATCCTGCCACTTTGCTGAATTCATTTATTAGCTCTATTAGTTTCTTTGTAGAACCTTTTGGGTCTGCTAGGTATAGAATCATGTCATCTGCAATAGTGATAATTTAAGTTATTCTTTTCCTATTTATATGCCTTTAATTTCTTTCATCTGTCTAATTGCTCTGGCCAGTCTTTTGATAACTATATTGAACAAAAGTGGTGAGAGCAGGCATCCCTGTCTTGTTCCAGATTTTAGAGGGAATGTCTTCAATTTTTCTCCATTCAGAATGATGCTAGCCTGCAGTTTAGCATAGATTGCTTTTACAATATTGAGGAATGTTCCTGTTATTCCTAGTTTTTCTAGAGTTTTGAACATAAAGGGATGCTGTACTTTGTCGAATGATTTTCTGCATCTATCTAGATGATAATATGGTTTTTATTTTAAGTCTATTGATGTGGTGAATAACATTTATTGATTTTCGTATATTGAACCCTCCTTGCATCCCAGGGATGAATCCTAGTTGATCATGGTGCACATTTTTTGATATGTTTTTGTATCTGATTTGCCAGAATTTAATTTAAGATTTTTGCATTTAGGTTCATTAGAGATATCGGTCTTTAGTCTTCTTTCTTTGAAGTGTCTATCTGGTGTAGGAATCAGGGTGATATTGGCCTCGTAGAATGAATTTGGAAGATCTCCCTCTTTTTCAATTTTCTGAAATAGCTTTAAAAGTATTGGTATTAGTTCATATTTAAAGGTTTTGTAAAACTCTGCTGTATACCCATACGGTCCTGGGATTTTCTTAGTTGGTAATCTTTGGATGTTTTTTTTTTTATTTCCTCAATTGATATTGGTATGTTTAGGTTGTCTATATCCTCCTAACTCACTCTGGTCAGATCATATGACTTAAGAAATTTTTTGATGCCTTCACTATCTTCTATTATTTTAGAGTATAAGGATTCAAAGTAATTTCTGATTATCTTCTGTATTTCTGAAATATCTGTTGTGATATTGCCTTTTTCATCCCGTATGATAGTAATTTGAGTTCTCTCTCCTCATCGTTAGCATGGCTAGGGGTCTGTCCATTTTATTTATTTTTTCCTCCAATTGGTGTGATGTGTCTACCACGCCCGTGGACCCCTGTGGTGTTCTGCCAATCAGTCGCAGGTCTGCCTACCTTGCAGGCGTGGGCGGCGGCACTGCTCTACTCCTACTCCAATTGGGGTGACGTGACTACCATGCCGGCGGGCCGCTGTGCCTGGTCCGCTGGTTGGTCGCAGGTCTGCCTACCTTGTGAGCACGGGCTACAGATCTGTTCTGCCCCTACTCCAAATATGGTAAAATGTCTGCCGCGCCAGTCGGCCGCTGGGCCTCTTCTTCTGGTCAGGTGCAGGTCTGCTACCTTGCGGGCGCGGGTGGTGGCTCTGCTCTGCCCCTACTGCAATTGGTGTGTCGTGACTACCATGCCGGCAGGTTGCTGTGCCTGTTCTGGGCGTGGGCGAAGGCTCTGCTCTGCCCCTACTCCTATTGGGGTGATGTGACTACCATGCCGGTGACCCACTGGGATTTTACTAGGTGTGGGAGAAGGCTCTGCTCTGCAACTACTCCAATTGGGGTGACGTGACTACCACACCTGCGGGTCGCTGGGCCTGTTCTGTGCACGGGCGGCGGCTCTGTTCTGCCTCTACTCCAATTGGGTTGACGTAACTACCATGCAGGTGTGTCACTGGGTCTGTTCCAGGTGCGGGCAGCTGCTCTGCTCTGCCCCTCTGGCTTGATGACAAAGTGAGAGAGACCCAGGTGTTTGTGACTCACTTTCTTCACCAGGAGACCAACTGTTTCTGTCACTGCTGGTATCAATGAAGTTATCTCCTCTGCTGCTTTCTGATGACATCAGAAATTTGCCATGTTGGTATCCCATGTGAAAGGCAGCATTTCGTTCCCTTTTCTGGGTGACCAAAGCAATGAGTGAGTCCTGACCGGCCCTCACAAGCCGTGTCTCAATCCTGTTTCCACTGCCTATGAAGGCTCGGTTGATATTTACCTCCACAGTATTCAGCAAGACCCGGACCGAGAAGCAGTTTCCGCGGGTTCTTTAGCCCTGGGCCAGATCAGTTCCGAGAGGTGGAATTCGGCCGCTCTGGGCTCGCTGTATGTTCTAATAGGAGCAGGCTCCAAGACGGAGTTTCTGCAGGTTCTTTAGCACTGAGCCTGAGTAATTTGTCTGCAACACAAAGGTGAATGGCATCCTGAAATCACCTGTTCTATAGCTGAATGAGCTTCGATCAGTCAAAAACAGGGATGGTGACATCAGCTCTCCAAGATAGTGGCCGCTGGCTTCCTCTGTGGTCTGACCGGTGTGGAGAACCGAATTGGACCGCATCCTTCCCCATCTCAAACAAAGAATTCAGCACTTAGCACAGTGATTGCATACCTGGCAGGAGCCCACAGAATCCACACCGCTGTATATTTGCATTGCTATCTCTTCATTTCCCAGTGCGCGCCGCAGACTCTAGCCACAGACCGATATCCTGAATAAGCAGCATGACGCTCCGTGCGGACAAATCACTCGTGTTTGAGCTCGCGTAGCTGATCCTCGTGAGATGGAAATATGTCCACTAGGTTTTGGAGCACCCCAATTTTGCTGGAAATTTCTAACAAGATATATTTTAGCAGTTATAACTCGTCATTCTCCCGCACAGTGACCCGGTACATGGGGGTGATGCACTCCCTTCACCACCATCATATGATCCCCCGAAGTTAGTTTTCAGTACTAAGAAACAAATATGTATTTCAGGTGGATGAATATTTCTGAGAATATTCTTGTGAAAACATGATTATAAATCCACATACATGAATATGAATGAATTTAGGGAGTGTATAATAAGAAAAATATACTTCATATTTTGAAAAATCCGTAGAGTGAATATATATATATATATATATATATATATATATATATATATATATATACACTCACAGACATTAAAAAGTAGCATTATGTATGCCAATCGAAATTCACCATGAAATATTATATCATCCACAGATCCAAAAATATTCATTTTAATGAACATGGATTTATGTTGTTCAACTAAGAAGCTCACTCATATGTTGTATTTTCAGTTCCAACAGCGTTTAGTAGGAGTGATCTCTTCTCACAATTTGCATCTGCCAAGCCAGCCACCACACAAAATGTACGAGTGATACCAGGTAGAATTCTAAATGTGCATATGAAAATACATGTGATGAATAGGCTACAGAGAAAGGGAGACAGTTATTCACATATTTGTTAAATTTAAAACACATGGAGAACTATTTCAATTAAAATTCGCTAGATTTATAACACCTACCATTTATCATACGAAAGGCAAGTCCAACTATACACCATGCCTCCTGTGAACCTCTTGTATTTCTATTCTGTTTGGGTTATTTTTCTCCACCATATTAGGATTAGAAGTCAAAGTGTAGTAGGGTATGTGTTAGTGTCAGGGATTCAGTATTTTGAATGGAAAATTGGAAAATGTATCCAATGTGTATGCAAATATGTGCTACACAAAAAATTCCCACTCTCATTCAGCACAATGCCTTGACATTACCTTCGCCCCACATAAGACACAATTAGAGGAGAAGAGTTAGAAAATCTGTGAATACATATGTGGAATGAAAAATGCTCAGGAGTTCACAAATTTGCAGGTGGTAGAGGAGTTTCCAAAAGTAAGGGACAGGGTAAAAACTCCACAAACATGAAGTTCTGCCAGCCTAACATCTGGAGAAACTGCCTCTGAGGTTGGGCAATGAAATATATGCTGTTGTCAGGAGCATTAGTTTCATTTGTTGTGAGACCATCATAGCTGAGTCTTCATCTATGTGATCTGGATGACATGGATTCTTATTTTCCATTGAACATGAGGCAGCAGTGCTGAATTTTCTATTTGTAGGTAACCTGTGGCCACTGGGGTCTAAATGTCTCCCCTTGTGGACTGTAATTCCATTTGGTCATCCTCCACTATTCGTGGTATTTCTTGCTGCTGCACTGGGAGTTTGGTATTTGCTTCATGAAATACAAGGAATTCAACTGGGACACAGTGCTGAAGTGAGTTCTGTCAAGTGTGGTGGGTCAGGTTCGTCAGGAGAATGCACCAACGAGGCTTCTATCCCACATAGCTTGCCCCATTTTCCATAGCAACCTGATTCTGAATATTGCCCTAAAACCTCTCCATATAACAATATGCTTTTACATATAAGGGTCTACTGGCTGCAAAATGTCAGTCACAATCCATTTGGAAGCCAATGGCAGATCCACATGCCCCCACCACAGATGTTTTATTACACACCTGCCATCCACTACTCTAGTACAACTACTCAGCAGGATCCAACTTACTGGCATCTCTGTTAAACACCATTTTCATAAAACCCAGTCAATCAAGGCACTGTCTTGTATACTCATGATCAGCAACAGGACATTCAAATGTTCTCCAGAGCTACCCGGTCATGGGAATTTCAAAAATTTCATGGTATTGATCTAGCCAATTTTCAAGGATGAAGTTGGAGGCACTGTGGATTTCAATTCACTCAGAAACCATTAAATGGTGAGGAAGCTCATTTCAATGAAAACTCTGGAGAATTCTTACAGGCAAGGCTTCCAAAATTGCCCAAAAGTAAGATTAAGCCAGGCCCATTGAGGTCTACAATGTATGTTCCATGTGTGTTTTGACTCTCAAATATGACTGCCAAGTCTTTAAGAATAATATCATGTGATATCCTGCCTGAGATTCCCTGTGCTCTGTGGAAAGTCACCTTGGACCTTGATGTCACTTTCCAAGGACAACTCTCATGCATGGCCATCTAAAATTCCAACACAATTCCTGGCAATAATTCTCTGAGATCAGTAAAAGAACTCAGTCTCTAAGGGGAATCACACCAGAGTGCAAGCCTAGGTGGACCCAGTGATCTCTTCCAACCGCCAGACATATGTCCACAATTAAAACCAAACACTCTCACATGGCCCTCATCTTCTTCCATATAGACACTCATCATATCCTCTGGCTGGAGGTTTCCATAAGGGACGCAGCCCATGACAGTGTCTAAAATATGCTCCCTGCCCCTCATTTGCCTAAAGTCAGGGTGGCCTGGACTCTCTTCCTGTGAACCAGGAGTGATCAAATAGGCCTGCCTTTAATATTGCTTGGCTTCTCCAACTTGAGGCCTTCTAGCTTTGGGGTTTAGATTCTTTAAGTGAATTGGAGTCATGAAAATCAAGCACCTATGGCCTAGACTCTGCAGGGCTTTGAAGAACTCATTTGACCCAAAGGATCCCTATTCTCACTTGATGAATATCAGGAACCTACCAGAGGAAGGCAAGAGAGTTCATCAACAATATCTGATATTTTTGCCATTTTGGTTTTGGATGCACGCATGGGATCTATCTTTAGATCCATCAGGTGCTGAGAATCTAAGCCACAGCCTCACACAGGGCCAACAGGCTGATTCAGACATATCCCAATCCTAAGCAATTAAGCAAAGAGCCACAGGTGATGCCCTTTCATTTCCATTTGAAAACTCTTTTCTTCAGGCTTCACAAAGTGGTGGCTTGAGGCAAAAACTTCCTGACATTCAACAGAACAATAGGTAAGCAGAAGGACCAAAGCAGGGTTTCTCCACTGAGACTTTCCTGGTCAACAGATATCTGAGATTTTTGAGATGCTAGCCATTTCCTTCAGCTTCCAGTACATAGCAATGTCACAGATCTTGGAGGCGGTACAAATCTTGGACACAAAACCATGATACTATTCTGGAGAGTAGCCAGAATTGAGAGAGAAAACAGGAAATTAGGAAGCTTGTAGGTGTTGCCCATCCATAAGGCAAGCCAGAGTCCACTCATGAATTGGGCAGGATGAATGCTGGGAAGCTTTCTACTAGACAGAACACATCCATTGATGCATTGTCTTTTCTAATGTCTACAACAATGGACTCAGTGGGATACACACACACATAGGAACACTCGCCTTGTCAAAGGACTTAATACAAATATTCCACTCCATACCAAACAAACCGCCTTTCCTACCTATCCTCAGAACATGAGAAAAAACCACAAACTCACACCCACACCCACAAAGGCACCTCCTTCCCCCTAGTAGGTCTGTGACTCCACGGAGTACCCTCTGACTGGTGAGCCATACTATGTTCCTCCAAAATGACCTCTCCTGTCTCAGATCATGTCTGCTTGGCCAACTCTGTGAAGTTCTCAAGAGCCAGCGGTGAGGCACTACCTGCCTTCTCAGGAAAAGCCCCTCTTCAGAGGTTTCCTGGCATTTGGCCTTCCTCACATCTGTAGGTACCAAGAAAGACGGACTCTGTCCTTGGTAAATCCAAACATGTCAGACCACTGGGACTAGGACAGAGACTGTCTCTGGGTGCCTGGCTTCCTGGATTTCAAGTTCAGAGAGTTCCATCACCAAGGAAGTGAGGTGAGATCACTTCCTTCAGGATCTGAATTATGTCACTGCCTTGGCAACCACTTTGTCCTAACAGTTGCTTCCAAAATACTATGAGGTGGAGGCTGCCCTGATTTTCATGGGACACTTTCTCTAGTTAGAATGTTATATCAACCGTAAGCACCCAGGAACAGCTTCCACACAGGACTGGTTTGGTCCATGCTCTATATATTAAGAAGAGAGAGATTGATTCAGACACAACCATTCATCCTGACCAAGATGATTGCCATGGAAGATGACTTTTGCTTTCTGAGGTAATTCATAGCTGCCTTCATCTTCACCAGGGGTCACTTCTGCATGAACATTTGAGTTTCTCAGCAGGTGAACATCCCCTAGATTCCTGTAGTTTAATACACACACTGTTCCTGCTCTCCTGCAAAGTTAGTGTATGGTTAGGGTTAATAATATGTTCGATTTGGGTTAGGAATCATTCTGCAGGATGAATAATGAGATTGGGAACCTGCGATATTTATAAGAATATATAGGTGAAATATATGTATGAAAACGGGAATCTAAGAAGGATTTGAAGCCCAGAAGGGCATTGAGCCCTTGATTTGGATACTTAGTGTTGAATTATGTTCTGTACAATTGTCTCAGTTAAATCGAAATACAGTGGCATAGGACCTTGTACCTTGGATGATTGAATGTAGAAGAGAACATCCAGTCAAAAAGGGATAGTCAGTAGGATTAGGAAGATAGTCAGTAGGTTTAGGAAGAAGAGTGAGTATATGATTTGGAATAAAAAGCTTCTTTAGCAATAGGGTTTCATTGGGAGAGTGAATGTAAATATCAGCACATGTGAAGAGTTAGTCACAATGATGAACTTGGGAAAATGTGTAGGAAAGCAGGTGTCAATAGAGACATTACGAAATCAGGCAAAGTATAAAGTGAGTCATAGGATTAGACATTTTCAACAGGGTTGAGTTTGAATACATAATCATAGGAAAAAACAAATATCTCGTCACGAATGGGAATGACATTTGAGAGCATTAGGCAACCTGGACATGGATGTTATTAGTTATCCACGATCACTTTCCTTTTAGGCTTTTGTACAATCATAAGTGTTACATTTTTATGTTTTTTTTGTTCAGAATATTACTGTGATAAAATGTATATGTAGATCAGGTGACATGAGTATTTCTTTCACCATTTTTGGGGGCAATATTTTGAAGACGTATACATTAGTATTAGGGGTACAAAGAGGTGTACCCTGTGTCTATTAATATAGAGATAATGCATGAATAGACCATACTATGAATAAATAACGTAACTGATTCCACTTTAAATAATGGATTGAATTGATATGTGAAAATATATAAGAAATCTTATTTTGATATACAATCATTCATTCCAACCAGTTATATATCTAATGGTAATATTAGGATTATGGTTTATGAAGAATGGTGTTTGAGTTTTGCTTTATACGTGATGATGTTAATCAAAAATAATGTGTTTGGAAAGAAGTCTCATGAAAAGACCAGTCAAGAAACATGGAGGGATACATGTGTTCTGAATCAGGAAGTGATTGATCGTGAAACAAATGCCTATAAATTTTCTAATTTGTGACTGAAATATATATCCCATGATGTGCATAAACTGAAGACATAGTAACGTACAAGTGTTGAATAAAAATGAGAGTCAAAATACACATCATGTCCCCTAGAAATCAACTTGCATTGATTTTAAACTGGCTAAGTAACTGTAGAAATATTAGGGTTTGTATGCACCATTCACTGAATTTAGTTTTCAGTACTAGGAAACAATATGTATTTCAGGTGGATGATTATTTCTGAAAATAATCTTGTGGAAAGTTGATTATAAATCCACAGATATGAATATGAATGAATTTAGGGAGTGCATAATAAGACACATATATTTCATATTTTGAAAAATCTATATATATATATACACACACACACGCAAAAGCACAGATATTAAAAAGTAGCAATACAGGAGATCCATTATGAAGGCAGGCATGGAGAAATCAAGTCTCTGATCTCTTCAGCTGCGCGGGCATAGGGAGTCGTAAACTGTCTAAATGCTGTTTGCTCAGAAACACTAGGCAATATTGACCTGTTGTGAATCTGGGGTGAACAGTCTGGGCCCCTCAGAACACACACAAAGCCCGGATTGGCTGCATTCAAGCTTAGATTCGTCTGGTTTTTGTGACTCAGCACTAACATTCCCGCTGAAATAACTGGTCGGGATTTCTGAATTGAGAGTTAAAAGCCAACTGAGCCTTCATAGGCAGTGGCCACAGGATTGAAATGGGGCTTGGGAGAGATAGTCAGGACCCACCTGTTGCATTGGTCACCCAGCAAAGGGAACGAAAGGTCACCATTTGAATGGGATACCACCATGGCAGAGAACTGACGTCACAGGCGGAGGAGATAACTTCATTGAAACCAGCGCGACAAGTGTGTAATCCCATTGCCATCTCTCTCAACAACGCAGGGAAACCTCAAGGGCCCTTCCCACCTCTGCCGTAATGGCCCCTCCCAGCTCTCCAAGGAGCGCGATACCCAGACCTAGGGAATCAAGATTGGCTCGGGACTCGAGGCGTGGAATTCCCTGCTACCGCTCCCACCAGTGCTGACAATTGAGGTCTCTTACACCACATACCGGGGCCATGGCTCCTGAAGGGCAAGCAAATTCGCTGGAGGTTCTCAGCCCCAAGCTCTACAAACTTAGGGTCTGAGGAAGGCAAACAAGGAGAGTGTGCCCAGGCGTTCATGGAAACAGGGCTACCAGGAGCAGAGGCCTGGCTTGTAACCAGTATTGTGGTGATCATCACAGGTGAGTGTGGCCTGGCTTGAGGAAGCACAAGAGAAAGCCCTAGGCACTCAGAATTGGAGACCCGCCCAGTCTGGGAGAAAGAGCTGCTTCACAGTGATTGGTTCTCACTTATTGAGAGGAGAAGCTTGGCCCAGTGCGCACAGCTCCACCTACTGGAAGAGAAGTTATTTGAACTCTAGGACTGCATGTATTATTATTATTTTTTAATTTGTATTTTTTTCTTTCATTTTCATTTTTGTTATTGTTTTTCTTTAACTTTTTTAAATGTTTTTATTTTTTAATTTTTTTATTTTATTATTATTATTATTATTTTAAATTTTAATTTTCAATTTTTTAATCATCATCATTACTTAAAACTTTCTTTCTTTATTTTCTATTTTTTTCTTTTGTCTTTTCATTTCTTTTCATTTTTCTTATTCCCCCTTCCTTGAATTCTACCTGCCTACTCTCATTCTCTTTAGTGACTTCTCCCTTCCCTTCTAATATCTTTCCTCCCAAGCATCAAATAAATTTATAAGAGTAAGCAGTAACTCAGTAGTCAAACAGAAGAAGAAGTAACATGAGCAGCATATAAAAACAAGGAAGAAAAGGAGTACGAACAATGAAGGACAGCCTAAATATTCAAGAGCACCTAGAGTCATCAGAAAAATGGTCATATAAAGAACTCAAGAAATACCTTAGACAGATGGAATGGAACCTTAAGGAGGATACGAGACAGCAAAAACAAACAGTGATAAAAAGCATTGAAAATGAATTACATAAACAGATAAAATGGGAAATTAAGCATCTTTATCAGGAGATAGAGATTATTAGAAAAATCAAACAATAATTCTAAAAATCAAGGAAATGATAAACCAAATTAAAAACTCAATTGAGAGTATCACTAACAGAGTAGAGCAAGTAGAAGACAGAATGTCAGATAATGAAGACAAAATATATCATCTTGAAAAAAGTCTAGCCAACAAAGAAATGCTGTAAAAAATTATGAGAAAACATTCAAGAGATATGGGATAACATAAAAAAAAACAAACTAATGAGTCATATGGATAGAGGAAGGTACAGAGATTAAAACAAAGGGAATGAGAAACCTGGTGAATGAAATAATTACAGAAAACTTTCCAGAAATAAAAATGGAAACGGATAAACAAATTGTAGATGCTTACAGGACACCGAGCACACAAAATCACAGTAGACCAATGCCAAGACACATTGTTATAAAGATATCCAATATACAGAACAAAGAGAAAATATTAAAAGCTACCAGAGTAAGGAGGCAGATTACAATCATTACAATCAGTTGTAAACCAAAAAGTTTAACAATGGATTTTTCATCATAGACGCTGGAAGTGAGAAGATCCTGGAACAATGTACTTCAAACACTGAAAGACAATGGATGCCAACCAAGAATTATGTATCCAGCAAAATTAAGCTTAAGATAAGACAACAAGATAAAAATATTTCATGATAAACAAAAGCTAAAAGAATTTCAGCCAGATAACCAGCATTGCAAAGCATCTTGAGCAAAACACTACACGAGGAAGAAATGAAAATCAACAACGAAAACCATCAGTGAGAAGTGCCTCAGTAATGACAGAGGGAAGGGGAATAGCAAATCATGGAGAATCAAACTAATTAAAAAATATATATATAAAAAACATGGGTGGAGGTACAAGCCATATATCAATAGTAACTCTAAATGATAATGGCTTAAACTCTCGAATAAAGTGACATTGGCTTGTAACTTGAAATAAAAAAAAACAAATCCAACAATATGTTGCCTCCAAGGGACACATCTGAATGGAAAAGACATACACAGGCTGAAGGTGAAAGATTGGGAAAATTTATACCATGCACACGGTCCTAGTAAGCAAGCAGGGGTGGCCATCGTCCTATCGAATAAAATCGACCTCAAGACTAATTTAATCAAAGGGATAAGGAAGGACTTTATATACTGTTAAAAGAAACCATTCACCGACAAGACATAACAATTATCAATATTCACGCAGCAAATAATGGTGCTGCGACCTTCATAAAACAATTTATCCTCAAGTTCAAGAATCAAATAGACCACAATACAATAATTATGGGTGACTTCAACTCACCTCTCTCACCATTGGACAGATCCTCCAAACAAAAGTTGAATAAAGAAACTATAGAACTCAATATCACAATCAATACCCTATACTTAACTGACATATATAGAATATATCAACCATCATCAAGTGGATATACTTTTTTCTCACCAGAACATGGATCCTTCTCAAAAATAGACCATATGTTATGCCATAGGGCAACCCTCAGTAAATATAAAGGGGTGGAGATAATACCATGAATTTTTTGTGATCATAATGGAATGAACCTGGAAACCAATGATAAAGAAGGAAGAAAAAATCATACACCACATGCAAAATGAAGAATATGTTACTGAATGATCAATGGGTTACAGAAGACATAAAGGAGGAAATCAAAAAATTCTTAGAGATAAATGAAAATACAGACACAACATATCAGATTCTATGGGACACAATGAAAAGAAGTTTTAAGAGGTAAATTCATCGCCTGGAGGTCATTCCTCAAAATAGAAAAAACAAACAAACAAACAAATGAGCTCACACTTCATCTCAAAGCCCTAGAAGAAGAAGAGCAAAACAACAGAAAATGTACCAGAAGGAAAGAAATAATTAAAATCATAGCGAAATTGAAACAAAAGAAACTATTGAAAAAATTAACAAAACTAAAAGGTGCTTCTTCAAAAAGATAAATAAGATCGACAGACCCTTAGTCATGTTAACGAAGAGAAGAAGAGAGAGAACTCAAATTACTAACATACGGGATGAAAAAGGCAATAACACAACAGATGCTACATAAATACAGAAGAAAATTAAAAATTGTTTTGAAAAACTGTATTCCAATAAAATAGAAAATAGTGAAGACATCGATAAATTTCTTAAGTCATATGATTTGACCAGACTTAGTCAGGAGGAAACACACAATTTAAACTGACCAATATCAATGGATGAAGTAGAAGAAGCAATCAAAAGACTACCAACCAAGAAAAGCCCAGGACCGGATGGGTATACAGCAGAGTTTTACAAAACCTTTAAAGAAGAATTAATACCAATACTTTTCAAGTTATTCAGGAAATAGAAAAACTGGAAGCTCTGCCAAATTCATTCTATGAGGCCAACATCACCCAGATTCTGAAACCAGACAAAGACACCTCAAAGAAAGAAAACTACAGACCAATATCTCTGATGAACCTAGATGCAAAAATCCTCATTAAAATTCTGGCGAATTGGATACAAAGGCACATCAAAAAAATTGTGCACCATGATCAACTAGGATTCATCCCTGGGATGCAAGGCTGGTTCAATATATGGAAATTAATAAATGTTATTCACAACATCATTGGACTTAAAGATAAGAACCATATGATCATCTCGATAGACGCAGAAAAAACATTCAACAAAGTAGAGCATTCCTTTATGTTCAAAACATTTTAAAAACTAGGGATAACAGGAACTTACCTCGACATTGTAAAAGATAACTATGTTAAGCCTCAGGCTAGCATCATTCTGAATGGAGAAAAATTGAAGGCATTCACTTTAAAATCTGGAACAAGGCAGGGATATCCTCTATCACCACTTCTATTCAATATAGTTCTCGAAAAACTGGCCAGAGCAATTAGAGAGATGAAAGACATTAAAGGCATAAAAATAGGAAAAGAAGAACTTAAATTATCACTATTTGTAGATGACATGATTCTATACATAGAAGACCCAAAAGGGTCTACAGAAAAAACTACTAGAACTAATAAATGAATGCAGCAATGTGGCAGGATAGAAAATCAACATGCATAAATCAAAGGCATTTCTGTATATCAGCGACAAAACTTCTGAAACAAAAATGAGTCAAAACACTGCATTCCCAATTTCCTCAAAATAATTAAATACTTGGGAATCAACCTAACAAAAGAGGTGAAAGATTTATATAATGCAAACTACAGAACCCTAAAAAGAGAAATAGAATAAGATCTTAGAAGATGGAAAAATATACCCTGTTCATGGATAGGCAGAACTAACATCATCAAAATTGCTATATTACCAAAAGTTCTCTATAGGTTTAATACAATGCCAATCAAAATCCCAAAGGATTTTTTTTTGTAGAAATAGATAAAGCAATCATGAAATTCAAATGGAAAAATAAAAGACCCAGAATAGCAAAAGCAATTCTAAGCAGGAAGTGTGAATCAGGCAGTATAGTGATACTAGATTTCAAACGATATTACAGAGCATTCATAACAAAAACAGCATGGTACTGGTACCAAAACAGGCGGGTGGACCAATGGTACAGAATGGAGGACACAGAGACTAATCCAAAAATCTACAACTGTCTTATATTTGATAAAGGAGCTAATGGCCTGCAATGGAGGAAGGATAGCATCTTCATCAAATGGAGTTGGGTAAACTGGAAATCCATATGCAAATAAATGAAACTGAATCCCCTCCTCTCACCATGCACAAAAGATAACTCAATGTGGATCAAGGAGCTAGATTCAAATCAGAGTCTCTGCGTCTGATAGAATAAAAAGTTGGCTCCGATCTACATATTGTGTGGTCAGGCTCCAAATTCCTTAATAGGACACCCAAAATCAAGAGTTAATAATAAGAATCAACAAATGGGACTTACTTAAACTGATTTTTTTTTTCTTAAAGAGAGAAACAATAAGAGAGGTAAATGTGGAGCCTACATCGTGGGAACAAATTTTTAGTCCTCACCCTTCACATGGAGCCCTAATATCCAGAGTATACAAAGTATACAAAGAACTCAGAAAATTAGACAATAAGATAACCAATAACCCAATGGGCCAAGGACCTGAACAGAAACTTCTCAGAGGAGGACATAGAATCAATTAACAAGTACATGAAAAAATGCTCTCCATTTCTAGCAGTAAGAGAAATGCAAATCAAAACCACCCTAAAATACCATCTCAATCCAGTGAGATTGGCAGCCATAATGAAGTCAAACAACAACAAGTGCTGGCGAGGATGTGGGGAAAAGGGTACTCTTGTGCATTGCTGGTGGGACTGAAAACTGGTGCGGCCAATTTGGAAAGCAGTATGGAGATTCCTGGGAAATCTGAGAATGGAAGCACCATTTGATCCAGCTATTGCCCTTCTCGGACTATTCCCTGAAGACCTTAAAAGAGCGTACTACAGGGATACTGCCACATCGATTTTCATAGCAGCACAATTCACAATTGCTGCACTGTGGAACCAACCCAGATGCCCTTCAATAGATGAATGGATAAAAAAATGTGACTTTTATATACTATGGAGAATTATGCAGCACTAAAAAATTACCAAATCTTGGAATTTGCAGGGAAATGCATGGCACTGAGCAGATTATGGTTAGTGAAGCTAGACAATCCCTAAAAAACAAATGCCAAATGTCTTGTTTGATATAATGAGAGCACCTAAGAACAGAGCAGGGAGGAAGAGCCTGAAGAAAAGATTAACATTAAGCAGAAACATGAGGTGGAAGGGAAAGGGAGAGAAGAGGGAAATTGCATGGTAATGGAGAGAGACACTTATTGTTACACAAAATTACATATAAGAGGTTGTGGGAAAATAAACAAGGAGAGAAATGATTTAGAGTAGGTATGGTAGAGAGAGAAGATGGGAAGAGAGGGGAGTGGGGATAGTAGAGTATAGGAAAGGTAGCAGAATACAACAGTAACTAATAGGGCATTATGTAAAAATATGGATGTGTAACTAATGTGATTCTGCAATCTGTATTTGGAGTAAAAATGGGAGTTGATAACCCACTTGAATCTAATGTATGAAATATGATATGTCAAGAGCTTTGTAATGTTTTGAGCAACCAATAAAAGAAAAAAAAGTAGCAATATATATGCCAATAGAAATTCATCATGAAATGTATATAATCCACAGATCGAAAAATATTCATTTTACTGAACATGGATTCATGTATAATGTTTTTCAACTAGGAAGCTCACCCATAGGTTGAATTTTCAGTTCCAACAGCGTTTAGGAGGAGTGATCTCTTCTCTCAATTTGCATCTACCAATTCAGCCACCTCACAAGTGTATACGAGTGATATCAGGTAGAATTCTATATGTGCATATAAAAATACATGTGCTGAATAGGCTACAGAGAAAGGGAGATAGGGATTCACATATTTGCTAATTTTAAAAACACATGTAGAACTATTTCAACAAAAAATTGACTAGACTTATAACTCCTACATTATATAATGCAAAAGGCAATTCCAACTATACACCATGCGTCCTCTGAACTGCTTATGTTTCTTCTCTTTTTGGCTTATTTTTCACCATCATATTAGGATTATTAGTCAGAGACTAGTAGGGTATGGGTTATAGTGTCAGGGATTCAGTATTTCAAATGGAAATTGAAAAATGAATCCAATGTGTATGTAAATATGTGCTACACAAAAATCTTCCCACTCACATCCAGAACAATGCCTTGACATTACCTACGCCCCAAGTAAAACACAATTAGAGTAGAAAAGTGTGAAAATCTATGAATACATATATGGAATGGAATATGCTCGGGAGTTCACAACCTTGGAGGTGGTAGAGGAGTTTCCAAAAGTAAAGGACAGGGTAAACACTCCACAAACAAGGAGCTCTGCTGGCCTAAGAATTCTTGGGAAACGGCTTCTGAGGTTGGGCACTTGAAATATATGTTGTTGTCATGAGCTTTAGCTTACTTTGTAGTGAGACCATCAAAGCTGGGTCTGCATCTATGTGACCGAAAGACATGGTTTCTTATATTCCAATGAACATGAGGCAGCAGTGCTCAATTCTCTCTTTGTAGCTAAACTGTGTCCATTGGAAGCTAAGTGTCTCCCGGTGGGGACTGTGAAGACATTTGGTCATCCTCCACTTATCGTGGTATTTCTTGCTTCTGCACTGGGAATTTGGTATTTGCTTCACAAAACATAAAAAGTTTATCTGGGATACAGTGCTGGAGGGAGTTCTGTCACGTGTGGTTGGTCAGGGTCTGCAGGAGAATGCACCAACCAGGCTTCTATCCCACATAGCTTGCCCCAATAACCATAGCAACCTGATTCTGAATATTGCCCTGAAAACTCTCCATTTAACAAGATGCCTTTACATATAAGGGTCTGATGTCTGCACTATATCAGTCACAAGCCATTTGGAAGCCAATGGCAGATTCACATGGCCCCACCATGATGTTTTATCACACACCTGCCCAACACTGCTCTAGGCCCCCTACTCAGCAGGCTCCAAATTACTGGCTTCTCTTGTTCTACAGGATTTTCATGAAACCCAGTCAAAAACAAGGCACTGTCTGGTATACACATGATCAGCAACAGGACATCAAAAGTTTCTGCAGTGCCACCTGGTCATGGGAATTTCAAAAATTTCATGGTATTTATCTAGCAATTTTTCAAGGGTGAAGTTAGAGGCACTGTGGGTTTCAATTCATTCAGGAACCATTAAGAGTTGAGAAAGTTCATTTCAATGAAAGCTCTGGAGAACTCTCACAGTCAATGCTTCTCAAACACTTGCCAAAAGGTCTCCTAAAGCCAGGCCAATTGACATCTAAAATGTGAGGTCCATGTGTATTTTGACTCTCAAATATGGCTGCTAAGTCTTTCAGAATAAAATCATGTGATATCCTGGCTGAGATTCTCAGGCCTCTGTGGAAACCACCCTGGGCCTATATCTCAGTTTCCAAGAGTGAGTCTCATGCGTGGCCTCCTAAAATCCCAACACAATTCTTGGCAATACTTCTCTGAGGTCAGTTTCAGAACTCAGTCTCTAAGGGGAATCACCCCAGAGTTCAAGCACAGGGGGACCCAGTCATCCCTTCCATCCGCCAAAAAATGACCACAATTAAAATCAAAACACTCCCACAGGGCCATCATCTTCTTCCATGTAGACACTCATCATAACCTCTAGCTGGAGGTTTCTATGAGCCCAAGGTAGTGTCCAAATAAGCTCACTTGCCCCTCATTTGCCTAAAATCATGATGGCCTGGACACTCTTCCTGTGAACCAGGAATGATCAAATATTCCTGCTGTTAAAGTGTTCCACTTCTCCAATTTGAGGCCTACTGGCTGTAGGGTATAGATTCTTTATGTGATTTGGAGTCATGAGAAAACCCAAGCAAATATGGGCTAGCCTCTGCAGGGATTTCAAGAACTCATTTGACCCAAAGGATCCCTATTCTCACTTGATGGAGGTCAGGAACCTAAAACAAGAGGGCAAAAATATTCACCCACAATGACTGCTCTTTTGGCCATTTTAGTTTTGGAAACACATGGGATCTTTCTGTAGATCCATCAGGTGCTGAGAATCTAAGCCACAAACTCATACAAGGACAAGAGGCTGATTCAGACACATCCCAATCCAAATCAATTAAGCAAAGAGCCACTGGTGATGTCCATACATTTCCATATGAAAACAGTTTTCTTCAGGCTACACAAAGGGGTGGCCTGAGGCAAAGACCTTCCTGACATTCAGGGTAATAGAAATAGAAGTAAGCAAATGGCCCAAAGAAGGGTTTCTCCACTGAGACTTTACTGGTCACACTGAAATCTGAGTTTTCTTAGATGCTCCCATTCCCTTCAGCTATCCAGTACATGGCCATGTCACAGAACCTTGTGGTGTTACATATTTGGGAAACAAAACAATGAGTCTATTCTGGAGAGTGGCCAGAATTCACGAAGAAAACAGGAACTTTAGAAGATAATAGATGTTGCCCATCCATAAGGCAAGCTGCAGTCCATTCATTAATTGGGCAGTATGAATGCGGGGAAGCTTTCAACTAGAGACAACACATCCATTGATGCATTCTCTTTTCTAATGTCTACAACCACGGATACAGTGGGATACACAGACTTAGAAACACTCACCATGTCAAACGACTTACTAGAAACAGTCCACTCCAAACCAAACAAACCACCTTTCCTACCTATTCTCAGAACATGAGAAAAAACCACAAACTCACACCTACAACGGCAAAGGCACTTCCTTCCCCCAAATAGGTCTGTGACTATCCGGAGTGTCTTCTGACTGGTGGGCCATATTATGTTCCCCCAAAATGGCCTGTCCTGTTTCAGATCTGGTCTCCTTGGCCAACTCTGTGAAGTTGTCAGGAGCCAATGGTGAGCCACTACCTGCTTACTCAGGAAAGGCCCCTCTTCAGAGCTCTGCTGGCATTTGGCCATCCTCACATCAGGGGGTACCAAGAAAGACTGACTATGTCTTTGGGAAAAGCAAACAAGTTAGCCCACTGGAACTGGGAGTGCGACTGGCTCTGCGTGCCTTCCTTCCTGGATCCCAGGTTCAGAGAATTCCATCACCAAGGAAGTGTAGTGAGGTCACTTCTTTCAGGAACAGAATATGCTCACTGCCTTGGTAAACACTTTGTGCTAACAGTTGCTTACAGGGTTCCCATGAGATGGAGGCTGCCCCAACATCCTGTGACACATTCAGAAGTTAGAATGGTATATCAACCATAGGCACCAGGGAACAGCTCTCCACAGAGGCCTGGTTCAGTCCATCTTCTCTTTATTAAGAAGAGAGAGGCTGATTCAGACCATCAATTAATCCTGACCAGGTTGTTTGCCATGGAAGATGACTATTGCTCTCTCAGGTCCTACATAGCTGCCTATATCTTCTGCAAGGATCATTTCTCCATGGATCTTTGATGTTCTCAGCAGGTGGAAGATCATCTACATTCCTATATTGTAAGACCCACACTGTCCCTGCTCTTAAGTAAGTTATACTGAGGGAACAGTGTATGGTTAGGGTTAATAACTTGTTCAATTTGGGTTACAAATAATTCTGCGGGATGAATAATGGTATTGGCAAAATGCGATGTTTACAAGAGTATATATGTGAAACATAAGTATGAAAGCAGAAATCTAGGTAAGATTTGAAGCCCAGAAGGGCATTGGGGACTTGAGTGGGATACTTAGCTTTGAGTAATGTGCAGCACAGATGTCTCAGATAAATCAATATACACTGGCATCGGACCTTGTACCTTGGATATTGAATGTTGAAGAGAACATCCAGTCAAAAACCGATAGTCGGCAGGATTAGGAAGGTAGTTGGTAGGTTTAGAAAAAAGAGTGAGTATAGGATTTGGACCAAAAGTTCTTTAGCAATAGAATTTAGGGTAGAGAGCGTATGTAAATGTAAGCACATGTGAAGAGTCAGTCACAATGATGAACTGGGGAAAAATATAGGAAATCAGATATCAATAGAGACATTAGGAAATCAAGCAAAGTATAAATTGTGTGATAGGGTTAGACATTTTCAACAGGTTTGAAGTTGAATATATAATCTTAGGAAGAAACAAATATGTAGTCAAAAATAGAATTGATATTTGAGAGCATTAGGCAACCTGGACATGGATGTTTTTAGTAATCCTTGCTCACTTTCCATTTACGCTTTGGTTCAATTGTAAGTGTGACCTATGCTTTTTGTGTCCAGAATATTTCTGTAATAAAATGTGTATGTAGATCAGGTGACAATAGTATTTCTTCCACCAATTCTGGGAGCAATATTTTGAAGACTTACAAATTAGTATGGGGGTACAAATAGGTGTACCCTGTTTCTATGAATATAGACATAATGCATGAATAGACCATACTGTGAATAAATAATATAACTGGATCCACTTTAAATAATGAATTGAATAAATATCTGAAAATTTATAAGAAATTTTATATTGATATGCAATCATTCATTCCAACCAGTTATATATATAACGATTATCTTAGGGTTACGGTTTATCATGAAGGGTGTGTGAGTTTTGGTTCAAAATTGATTATGGAAATAGAAAATAATATATTTGGAAAAAAGTCTCATGAATAGACCAGTCAAGAGACATAGAGGAATACATGTGTTCTGGAGCAGGAAGTGATTGAAAGTGAAACAAATGCCTATAAATTTGCTAACTAGTGAATAAAATATATATACTATGATGTGCATAAACTGAAGAAATAGTAATGTACCAGTGTGGAATAAAAATTAACGTCAAAATACACATCATGTCCCATAGGAACCTACATGCATTGATGTTAAACTGGGTCAGTTAATGTACACATATTAGGATTTGTATGCACCTTTTACTGAAGTTAGTTTTCAGTACTAGGAAACAAATATGTATTTCGGGTGGATGAATATTTCTAAGAATAATCTTGTGAAAAGTTGATTATTAATCCACATACATGAACATGAATGAATTTAGGGAGTGTATATAAGACACATATATTTCATATTTTTAAATATATGAAGAGTATATATATATATATATATATATATATATATATACATATATATATATATATATACACACACACACACACACACACACACACAAACACAGACATTAAAAAGTAGCAATATATATGCCAATCAAAATTCATCATGAAATATATATCATAAAGATGCAAAAACATTCATTTTAGTGAACATGGGTTTATGTATAATGTTGTTCCACTGGGAAGCTCACCCATAGGTTGAATTTTCAGTTCCAACAGCGTTTAGGAGGAGTGATCACTTCTCACAGTTTGTATCTGCTAAGTCATATATCTTACAAGGATGTACGTGTGATACCTTGTAGGATTCTATTTGTGCATATAAAAATACATGTGCTGAATAGGCTCCAGAGAATGGGAGACCGTAATTCACATATTTGTTAACTTTAAAAACACATTGAGAACTATTTCAATTAAATATTGAATAGATTTATAACACCTACCCTTTATCATGCAAAAGGCAAGTCCAACTCTGAACTGCAAGTATTTATGTACTGTTTGGGTTACTTTCTTCCATCATATTAGGATTAGTAGTCAGAGTCTAGTAGAATATGGGTTAGTGTCAGGGATTCAGAATTTCAAATGGAAAAAAGGAAAATTAATCTTCCAACTCTCATCCAGAACAATGCCTTGTCATTACCTTCGCCCCAAGGAAGACACAATTAGAGTAGAAGAGTTACAAAATCTGTGATTACATTTCTGGAATCGAAAATGCTCAGGAGTGCACAAACTTGGAGGTGGTATAGGAGTTTCCAAAAGTAAGGACAGGGTACACACTCCACAAACATGAAGCTCTGCTTGCCTAAAACTTTTTGAGAAACTGCCAGTGAAGTTGGGCACTGAAATATAGGTTTTTGTCAGGAGTTAAGCTTCCTTTGTAGTGAGACCCTCAAAGCTGGGTCTTCATCTATGTGACCTGGAGGACATCGTTTCCTATTTTCCAATGAACACGAGGCAGCAGTGCTCAATTCTCTCTTTGTAGGTAAACTGTGTCTCCCTGTGTGGACTGTGAAACAATTTGGTCATCCTCCACTTTTCGTGGTGTTTCTTGCTGCTGCACTTGGAGTTTGGTTCATGCTTCACAAAATACAAGGAGTTCAACTGGGAAACAGTGCTTGAGGTATTTCTGTCTCGTTTGGTGGGTCAGGGTCTGCAAGAAAATTCACCAACCAGGCTTCTATCTCTCAAAGATTGCCCCCTTGTCCATAGCAACCTGATTCTGAACATTGCCCTGAAACTACGCCATATAACAAGATGCCTTTACATATAAGGGTCTGATGTCTGCACTCTGTCAGTTACAAGCCATTTGGAAGCCAATGGCAGATCCAACTTGCCCCACCATGATGTTTTATCACACACCTGTCCACCACTGCTCTAAGCCCACTACTCAGCAGGCTCCAAAATACTGGCATCTCTGTTCTAAACAATTTTCATGAAACCCTGTCAATCAAGGCACTGTCTGGTACACTCATGGTAAGCAACAGGACATCGAAAGTTTCTGCAGTTCCAAATGGTCATGGAAAATTCAAAAATTTCGTGGTATTTATCTAGCCATTTTTCAAGGATGATGTTGGATGCACAATTATTCAGGAACCATTAAATGTTGAGAAAGTTCATTTCAAAGAAAATTCTAGAGAACTCTCACAGGCAAGGCTTTCCAAAGAGTGGACAAAAGGTCACTTGAAGCCAGGACCATTGAGATCTACAATGTGAGGTCCTATGTCTTTTGACTCTCAACTATGGCTGCCAAGTCTTTCAGAATAAAATCATGTGATATCCAGGCTGAGATTCCCAGTTCTTTGTGGAAAGCCACCCTGGTCCTAGATCTCAGGTTCCAAGGGTGACTCTCATGCGTGGCCTCCTAAAATCCCAAAACAATTCATGGCAATTCTTCTCTGAGATCAGTTTCAGATCTCAGTCTCTAAGTGGAAACACACCAGAGTTCAAGCCCAGTTGACCCAGTCATCTCGTCCAATCGCCACACCAATGACCAGAATTAAAACCAAAACACTCCCACATGGCCCTCATTTTCTTCCATATAGACACTCATCATAACCTTGGCTGGAAGTTTTTATGAGGCACACAGCCCAAGACAATGTCAAAATAAGCTCCCTTGCCCTTCATTTGTCTAAAGTCAGTGTTTCCTGGACAACGTTCCTGTGAACCAGGACTGATCAAAGAGGTCTGCCATTAATACTGTTCTGATTTTCCAATTTGAGGCATACAGACTGTCGGGTATAGTTTCTTTATGTGATTTGCAGTCATGAGAAAACCCAAGCATCTATGGGCTAGCCTCTGCAGGGCTTGAAGAACTCAGTTGACCCAAAGATCCCTGTTATCACTTGATGGAGATCAGGAAACTTACAGAGGAAGGCAAGAGACTTCATCACAATGACTTCTCTTTTTACCATTTTGGATTTGGATGCACACATGGGATCTTTCTTTAGACCCATCAGGTGCTGAGAATCTAAGCGATAATCTCACACTGCACTAAGAGGCTGATTCAGACATATCCCTTTGCAAAGCAATTAAGCCAGGAGCCACAGGTGATGCCCATTTATTTCCATTTGAAAACTGTTTTTTTCAGGCTTTGGAAATGTGTGGCCTTAGGCAAAGTCCTTCCTTTCATTCAGGGCAACAGAACAATAGGTAAGCAAAATCCCAAAGCAGATTTTCTCCACTGAGACTTTCCTGGTCACACTGATATCTGAGTTTTCTGAGATATTCACCATTCTCTTCAGCTATCCAGTACATGGCCATGTCCCAGATTGTGGAGGAGATACATATCTTGAACACAAAACCATGAGCCTATGGGAGAGTGACCAGATTCAGGAAGATATCAGGAATGTAGGAAGGTAATAGGTGTTGCCCATCCATAAGGTAACCTGCAGTCCATTCATAAATTGGACAGGATGAATTCTGCGAAGAATTCTACTAGACAGGACACATCTATTGATGCATTCTCTTTTCTATTGTCTACAACCACAAATACAGTGGGATACCCAGACATAGAAACACTCACCTTCTCAAAGGACTTACTAGAAACAGTCCTCTCCAAACCAAACAAACCGACTTTCCTACATATTCTCAAAACTTGAGACAAAATCACAAACACACAAACACACACACACACACCCTCAAAGGCACCTTCTTTCCCCAAAATAGGTCTGTGACTATCCGGAGCGTCCTCTGACTGGTGGGCCATACTATGTTTCCCCGAAATGGGCTGTCCTATGTCAGATCTGGTCTTCTTGGCCAAAACTGTGAAGGTATCAGGAGCCAGCGGTGAGCCACTGCCTGTTTTCTCAGGTAAAGCCCCTCTTCAGAGCTTTCCTGGCATTTGTCCATCTTCAATTTAGTAGTTGCCAAGAAAGACTTACTCTATCCTTCTTAAATCCAAAAATTTGAGACCACTGGGACTTAGACTGGGACTGCATCAGGGTGCCTGGCTTCCTGGATTCCAAGTTCAGAGTGTTCCATCAACAAGAAAGTGACATGGGTCACTTCGTCTAGAACTGAATGAGGTCACTGCCTTGGCAACCACTTTGTCCTAACAGTTGCTTCCAAGGGTCCATGAGATGGATCCTGCCCCTACTTCCTATGACACTTTCACAAGTTAGAATGGAATATCAACCATAGGCACCCGGGAACAGCTCTCCACACAAGCCTGGTTTGGTCCATCTTCTCTACATTAAGAAGAGAGAGACTGCTTCAGACACACCCCTTCATCCTGACCTGTTTTTTTTTTTGTCATGAAAGATGACTTTCGCACTCTCAGGTCCATCATAGCTGCCTACATCTTCTTTAGGGATCATTTCTGCATGGACCTTTGAAGTTCTCCGCAAGTTGAAGATCTCCTACATTCCTGTATTGTAAGACCAACTCTGTCCCTGCTCTTCTGTAAAGTTAGATTGAGGGAACAGTGTATGGTTACAGTTAATAACATGTTTGATTTGGGTTAGGATCATTCTGCTGGATGAATAATGGTATTGGGAACCTGCAATATTTATAAGATTATATAGGTGAAATATATGAATGAAAACAGAAATCTCGGTAACATTTGAAGCCCAGAAGGGCATTGGGTCCTTGATTCGGATACTTAGCTTTTAATTATGTTCTGCACAGATGTCTCAGATAAATCCATACACAATGGCATAAGATCTGATACCTTGGATGATTGAATGTTGAGGAGAACAACCATTCAAAGAGGGAGAGTCGGTAGGATTAGGAAGATAGTTGGTAGGATTATAAAAATGTGTGAGTATAGCATTTGGACAAATAGTTCTTTAGCAATAGGTTTTCAGGTAGACAGAAAATTTAAATGTCAGCATGTGTGAAGAGTCAGTCACAGTGATGAACTGGGGGAAAATATGTAAGAAAGCAGATATCAATAGAGACATTAGGAAATCAGGCAAAGTATAAAGTGAGTGATAGCAAAAGACATTTTCAACAGGCTTGAGATTGAATATATAATCTTAGGAAGTAACAAATATGTAGTCACCAATAGGATTGACATTTGAGAGCATTAGGCAACCTGGACATGGGTGATTTTCATAATCCATACTCACATTCCATTTAGGCTTTGGTACAATCGTAAGTGTGACTTTGCATTTTGTGGCCAGAATATTACTGTGATAAAACGTATATGTAAATCAGGTGACATGAGTATTTCTTGCACCATTTCTTGGAGCAATATTTTGAAGGGGTATAAATTAGTATTGGGGGTACATATAGGTGTACCATGTATGTATGAATATAGAGATAATACATGAATAGACCATACTGCGAATAAATAATATAACTTGTTCCAACTTTAAATAATGGATTGAATTGATATCTGAAAATACACAGGAATCATATATTGATATACATACATTCATTCCAACCAGTAATACATCTAATGGTAATATTACGGTTGTGGTTTATCACCAAGAGTGTGTGAATTTTGCTTCAAATTTGATTATGGAAATCGAAAATAATGTGTTTGGAAAGAAATCTCATGAAATGACCACTCAAAAACAAGGAGGAATACATATGTTCTGAAGCAGGAAGTGATTGAATGTGTTACAAATTTCTTTAAATTTGTGAACTTGTGGATGAAATGTATATTCTATAATGTATAAAAACTGCAGAAATAGTAATGTACCAGTGTTTAATAAAAATGAACGTCAAAATACACATCATGTTCCATAGGAATCTACTTGCATTGATGTTAAAGTGGGTCAGCTACTGTAAAAATATAAGGATTTGTTTGCACCATTCACTGAAGTAACTTTTTAGTACTAGAAAACAAATATGTATTTCAGGTGGATGAATATTTTTAAAATAATCTTATGAAAAGTTTAATATAAAACCACATACATGAACAAGAATGAATTTAGGGAGTGTATAATAGGACACATATATTTTATATTTTGAAAAATCTAGAGAGTATATATATATATATATATATATATATATATATATATATATACACACACACACACAAAACACACACAGAGACATTAAATAGTAGCAATATATATGCCAATTAAAATTCATTGTGAAATATATATCATCCACAGATCCAAAATATTAATTTTACTGAACATGGATTTATTTATAATGTTTTT
The DNA here is from genome assembly GCF_048772815.1 of Callospermophilus lateralis. Classification (NCBI taxonomy): domain Eukaryota; kingdom Metazoa; phylum Chordata; class Mammalia; order Rodentia; family Sciuridae; genus Callospermophilus; species Callospermophilus lateralis. The sequence continues at coordinate 486,663 of NW_027516272.1, read as the reverse complement.
CAACTAAGAAGCTCACTCATAGTCTGAATTTTCAGTTCCAAAAGCATTAATGAGGAGTGATCTCTTCTCACACTTTGTATCTGCCAAGTTAGCCACCTCTCAAGAATATACGTGTGATACCAGGTAGGATTCTATATGTGCGTATAAAAATACATGTGCTGAATAGGCTACAGAAAAATGGAGACAGGAATTCACATATGTGTTAACTTTAAAAACACATGCAGAACTATTTCAACAAAAAATTGACAAGATTTATAACTCCTACCCTATATCATGCAAAAGGCAAACCAACTATCCATCATGCCTTCTCTGAAGTGCTAGTATTTTTATTCTGTTTGGGTTACTTTTCTCCATCATATTAGAATTAGTAGTCAGAGTCTAGTAGGGTATGGGTTAGTGTCAAAGATTCAGCATTTCGAATGGAAATTGAACAATGAATCCAATGTGTATGTAAATATGTGCTACACAAAATTATTCCCACTCTCATCCAGAAAAATGCCTTGACAATTCCTTCACCCCAAGTAAGACACAATTAGAGGAGAAGATTTAGAAAATCTGTGAATAAATATGTTAAATGGAATATGCTCAGGAGCTCACAACCTTTGAAGTGGTGGAGTAGTTTCCAAAAGTATGGGACAGGCTAAAAACTCCACAAACATGGAGGTCTGCTGGCCTAGAGACTTCTAGAGAAACTGCCTGTGAGTTTGGGCACTTGAAAAATATGTTGTTGTCAGGAGCTTTAGCTTCCTTTCTAGGGAGACCATAAAAGCTTGGTCTGGATCTATGAGACCTGGAGGACATGGTTTCCTATTTCCCAATGTACATGAGGCAGCAGTGCTGAATTCTCTTTTTAGATAAACTGTGGCCACTGGGGGATAAATGTGTGCCAGTGTGCACTGTGAAGCCATATGGTCATCTTCCATTTTCGTGGTGTTTCTTCCTGCTGCACTGGGTGTTTGGTATTTGCTTCATGAAATACAAAGAGTTCAACTGGGTCACAGTGCAAGAGGAAGTTCTGTCATGTATGGTGGGTCAGGTTTTGCAGGAGGATCCAAGAACTAGGATCCTATCCCACATATCTTGCCCCCTTGACCATAGCACCCTGATTCTGAACAATGTACTGAAACCTCTCCAAATAACAACCTGCCTTTACATGGAAGGTTCTGCTGGCTGCACCATGTCAGTCACAAGGCATTTGAAGCCAATGGAAGATACACATGGCCCCACCACAGATGTTTTATCACATACCTGCCCACCACTGCTCTAACCTACTACTCAACAGAGTCCAACTTACTGGCATCTCTGTTCTACACCATTTACATGAAACCCAGTCAATCAAGGCACTGTCTGGTATATTCATGATCAGCAACAGGACATCAAAAGGTTTTCCAGTGCCACCTGGTGATGGGAAATTCAAAAAATTCATGGTATTTATCTACCCATTTTTCAAGGATGAAGTTGGAGGCACTGTGAGTTTCAATTCTTTCAGGAACCATTAAATGGTTAGGAAGCTCATTTCAATGAAATCTCTGGAGAACACTCACAGGTAAGACTTCCCAAAGAGTGGCCAAAAGATCATATGATGTTATGCCCATTTAGGTCTACAATGTGAGGTCCATATGAGTTTTGACTCTCAACTATGGGTGCCAAGTCTTTCAGAATAAAATTTGTGGTATCCTGGCTGAGAGGCTCAGTGCTCTGTGGAAAGCCACCCTGGGCCTAGAAGTCAGTTTCCAAGGGCAACGCTCATGCCTGGCTTCCTAAAATCTCAACACTATTTATGGCAATACTTCTCTGAGGTCAGTTCCAGAACTCAGACTCTAAGGGAGTCACACCAGAGTTCAAGAACATGTGGACCAAGTCATCTCTTCCAACCGCCACCCAAATGACCACAATTTAAACCAAAACACTCCAACGTGGCGCTCATCTTCTTTCATATAGACACTCACAATAACCTATGGCTGGAGATTTCCATGAGGGGCACACCCCAAGACCGTGTCCAAAATAAGCTCTCTTGCACCTAATTTGCCTAAATTCAGCGTGGCCTGGACACCCTTCTTGTGAACCAGGAGAGATTAAGTAGGCCTCCCGTTAATACTGCTCTGCTTCTTCAATTTGAGGCCAAATGATTGTGGGGTTTGGATTCTTTATGTGAATTGGAGTCTTGAGAAAACCCAAGCAAATATGGGCTAGCCTCTGCAGGGATTTGAAGAACTCATTTGACCCAAAGGATCCCTAATCTGACTTGATGGAGGTCAGGAAAGTTACAGAGGAAGGTGAGACACTTCATCCAGAAGGACTGCTCTTTTGGCCATTTTGTTTTTGGATGTAAACATGGGATCTTTCTTTAGATCCATCAGGAGCTGAGAATCTAAGTCACAGCCTCACACAGGGTAAATAGGCTGATTCAGACACATCCTTTCCAAAGCAATTAAGCAAAGAGCCACAGGTAATGCCCATTCATTTGCATTTGAAAACTGTTTTCTTCAGGCTTCAAAAAGTGGTGGACTGAGGAAAACACCTTCCTGACATTCAGCGCAACAGAAGAATAGGTAAACAAAAGGCCCCAAGCAGGGTTTCTCCACTGAGACTTTCCTGGTCACACTGATATCTGAGTTTTCTGAGATGCTCACCATTCCCTTCAGTACATGGTCATGTCACAGAGCTTCGAGGTTGTACATATCTTAAACAGAAAACCATGAACCTATTCTGGAGAGTGGCCAGAATTCAGGAATAAAACAGGAACTAAGGAAGATAGCAGGTGTTGCACATCAATAAGGCAAGCTGCAGTCCATTCATAAATAGGGCAGGATGAATGCTGTGAAGCTTTCTACTAGACAGGACATATTCATTGATGCATTCTCTTTTCTAATGTCTACAACCACGGACACAGTGGGATACACAGACATAGAAATTCTCGCCTTGTCAAACGACTTACAAGAAACTGTTCACTCCAAAAAAAAAACAAACTGCCTTTCATACCTATTCTCAGAACATGAGACAAAACCACAAACCCACACCCACACAACAAAGGCACCTCCTTTCCCCAAGTAGGTCTGTGACTATCCGGAGTGTCCTCTGACTGGTGGGCCTTACTATGTTCCCTGGAAATAGCCTGTTCTGTCTCAAATCTGGTCTTTTTGGCCAACTCTGTGAAGTTGTCAGGAGCCCGCAGTGAGCCACTGCCTGCTTTCTCAGGAAAGGCCCCTCTTCATAGCTTTCCTTGCATTTGGCCATCCTTACATCAGTAGGTCCCAAGAAAGACTGAGTCTGTCCTTGGTAAATCAAAATAAGTTTGACCACTGGGACTGGGACTGGGACTGGCTCTGGGTGCCTGGCTTCCTGGATTCCAAGTTCAGAGAGTTCCATCACCAAGGAAGTTAGGTGTGGTCACTTCCTTTTGGAACTGAATGAGGTCACTGCCTTGGCAACAACTTTGTCCTAACAGTTGCTTCCAAGGTTACCATGAGAAGGAGGCTGCTCCTACTTCCTGTGACACTTTCACAGGTCAGAGTGGTATGTCAACCATAGGCATGCAGGAGCAGCTCTCAACACATGCCTGCTTTGGTCCACCTTCTCTACATTAAGAAGAGAGTGGCTGATTCAGACACATCCCTTCATCCTGAGCAGGTTGTTTGCCATGGAAGACTTTTGCTCTCTCAGGTCCTTCGTACTTGCCTACATCTTCTCCAGGGATCATTTCTGCGTGGACCTTTGAGGTTTTCAGCAGGTGGAAGATACTCTATAATTCTGTATTTTAATACCAATTCTGTCCCTGCTCTTCTGTAAAATTAGATTGAGAGAACAGTGTATGGTTAGGATTAATAACAGGTTCGATTTGGTTTAGAAAGGAAACTACACGGTTGAGCAAACAGGGTCCTACAGTTAGCAATAATATGAGGATTTTTAATGGACCGGCCATGGCAGATAAAAGCGTAGTTAATCAGGTCACTATGTGAACCAAGACTCAAACCTCCCTTTTGGGGCCTCTGTCTCTCTTTGACGCACTTCAAGTCGTTTTCTTAATTTACTCATAGATTCTTTTACAACTCCAGTATTGTCGGCATAAAAACAACATTCTTCCCTCAATGCAAGCAAAAAGGCACCTTTCTCTCATAAAGAGGAGGTCCAACACTCGCCTGCTTTGTAAAACAACTTCAGAAAGAGAGAGGTTAAAATTCCTGTAAAGCTGTGATGTCGGTTTTTAATGTCTTTAAACTTTGGCATATTTCTGCTTCTAATTGTGTCTTTGTTGTGTCTCATGGACTAGCCCACCCCTTCAGCAACTATTATTTCTAATAGGATGGCTAAAGTGAGGGATACAGGTTCCCAGTGGAACCGGGTTGTATGCCCCCTATTTGATCTTTAAATGAACCTAAGTCATGATAGAGAACTCTGGAAAACATCTGCATCATTACATAATTAATCACATATATTGACCATTTTATGAAAACATAAATAATGTTAAAGTGTATAGAATTATACTGTTGTAGGGACGGACAAGGAAAGGGACCTAAGATAGCACCAAACACAGGAAAACAGTCTTATTTGGTTGCATCCGGATTTAGAGGGCATTGCTTCTGTTGTAATCAATCCCCTGAACCCCAAGTTTCGGTAGTTTTAGAATTTGTACCCAACATGTAAGGGAAGTGGCTCAGAAGTTCACAGTCTGTAGAAATTCACAGAAATCAGTTTTTGTTTCTGTTTTTGTTCCTCTGTTCTGGGCAAGTTAACTTTTCAAAGACACCTTGGAAAGGGAGAGCTTTTTTGTCTCTTTTTTTTCTCCCTGCCAGCTGTCACCATGAAGCCCAATTGGTAACTTTTTTATCTTAGAAATCTAGCCATCTCTGTGAAGCCCCAGCTCAAGGCCAGAGGCCTTGTTCACATATTTTGTGAAAATCTAGTAAGGCGGTGTCAAGCTTAGGGGTGGTGATTTTTCCAGCCAGTGGCCAAGTAGAACAGGGCAACATGAAAAGTGGAAGTTTATCTACATTGAACTCTTTCAGAGGGACTCTTTTGCTGAAAGACCTAATGTAAGCCTCGGTGAAGACTTCTGGAGAAGGTTATTTAAGACATATCTATGGACCTGGTACAGAGGGGGAAGATGGGGAAGGCGAGGCTGAGAGCAGCTCCGTGGATCTGAGAATGAGGAAGATGAGATGTAAAAGAATAATGGAAAAGGGGTTTGGGATTTTCCTAGAACAAAACTTGAGCAGTAGAACAGGTAGAGCAGAGGTGAAGATGGGAGTGAGTATTCCAAAAAGCCTGTGAGGGACTTTAAATTTTTAGTAACCTGTTTTCAGTGATGACAAAGCAACTTTAAAGGCTATTTTTATTACATCTTGGATAGGGGTCTGAGGGCTCTTCTCAGCTGGTTTGAGCTTTGGTTTAGCTTCTTAGAGGACTTGGTGGGACCTAGTGCAGGCACAGACAGAAAAAGAGAGGAGTGAGTGAGTGGAGGGGTACCTCGGTACCTGCTACCTCAGCAAGGGGGCAATGGTCTGAGAACTGGCGGAGGTTTGGGTTTTTGATGTAGTAATTGGAGGGAATAAATCAGGTTGCTGAGGTGGGAGTGACAGCAGAGAGTCTAGAGCAGAAGGCTGAGGGTGAGGAACTATTGGAGAAGCATAGTACAGGATGTGAGTGAAGGAGGGAAAAGGATTCCACATAGGGGAATTTTCCCCTTTTGAGCACTTGCCGAAGTTAAAAATGTCACGCAGAATTTGAGGATCTAGAGAATTCTCTGGGGGCCATAGTTTTTGGTTGTCTAATTGGTTATATGGCCCATGCTGTGTACTGAATTTGATGAGGAGTTTGGGTTCCACCAGGCAGCCCCGGTATGCTCACATCCCCATGAATTACACAAGAAGTTGGCTTTCCCCCCACACAGCCATGGCTGTTTGTGGCTTTGATAGTCCGCCAGGCATATATAGTAATCTAGGCTAACCAACCTGAATCTGGCTCGCGTTTCCGTGCATCCATAATGTTTGTTTCAATTATCTATGGTATGGAAGGGATTTAATGGAACTTTAGTGGGATCCTCTTCATTGGGGTTATCTCAATAGGAAAGACCTATACCAAGCTGAAAAATGTCTGGGTGGAGATATAGCCACCAGGTCCCTTAAGGGGCTGTATGCGAGATAGACCATACTTCTTGTCTAGTAGGATTTCAGATCAGCCTTCACTGCTGAACAGGCTGATGAGGGTTAGGAGTACTGGTGGCCAAGGGGAGAGTCTATAGTCTTGTCCACATAGCGAATACGCAATTTGAAATGGTTACCAGTTTTTTCCAGTTTCCAACCAGAGTCTGGACACAGCGAAGGCTTGAGATAAGAGGCATGGATCCAAAAAGTGATTCTGTCTACTTTTATGGCTGTAGGTGTTATAAGTAGCACCTGGTATGTTCCTTTCCAGCGGGGTTCTAGGGATAACACCTGATGTTGTCTTATGTTGTCTAAGTCTCTAACTTGATATTGATGTGGAATCCCCTTGTCCCCAGGTTGGTAGGCAGTGGCCAGCTGTTTCCACAGTTATCACTGAGTTCTTTCAATGGCTTTAAGTCTGTCAAGCAAGGGGTGTGGAAGGGATTGTTAGGCCTTAGAGTTGGGGATTAGGTCCCTTACTGGATGATGGGCATCATAGAGAATTTCATAGGGGGTGAGGTTACACAAAGAAACTGAGGGAGTATTTCTCGCATGAAACAGTGCATAAGGCAGGAGCATAGTCCAATCTTTTATGCCGGTCTCTAAGCTTAATTTTGTTAAGGTCTGTTTAATGGTTCTATTTATTTTTTCTACCTCTCCTGAGCTCTGGGGTATATAAGCATAATGTAACTTACAATTAATCCACACCTGACTTACCTGGGCCATGAACACAAGTCCATTATTAGACCCTATTATCTTAGACAGATCGTATCTTGGAAAAATATCTTCCAGGATCTTCTTGAGAACCATTTGCGCCGTTTTTTTTTTTTCTCTGTGTGTGTGTGTGTGTGTGTGTGTGTGTGTGTGTGTAAGGCTTCAATCCATCCTGAGAATGTATCCACAAAGACTAGGAGATATTTAAGTCCATACCTTGCTGGCTTAATTTCAGTAATGTCCACTTCCCAGAATTGTCCTGGTCTGGTTCCTCGTAGGTGCTTTCTTCTAAGAAACTTGGAAGGGTAAGCATTAAACAATTGACTGACCTGACAGGCTTTTGTTACCAGTTCAATTATTTCCTTTCGCTGTGAGTCAGTTAGTGGAAAACTCTGTTCTTAATCCTACAGGAATGCCTGCAGTTTCTTTGAACCAAGGTGAGTGAGTTGATGTACATTTTTAACGTAGTGTAGGGCTTTCTGTAATTGCAGGCTGAGCTCAGTAAAGTTGAGGCGTTCAATGTCAGTGTCCTTAGATGTTATATAAAATTTCCTGGTACTTAGGGGTCCATTGGAATTGGGCATCTCCCTTTAACGGCGGGTATAAAGGAGCAGCTAAGGACTCAAACCCATTTATCCATAACCTGCAAAACCCAGCAATCCCAGGAAACTCTTAGTTGTCTGCTGTAAGATGGGGTTGGTATCTGCTCAATGGTTTGTTTTCTGGGCTCAGTGAGCCATCGTTTACCGCCCCTAAGGAAATAGTCGAGGAAGATTACTTCTTGCTGGCAAATTGGGCAATGTTGGCCAAAGCTCTATATCCGAGTTGAGCAAGCTCGGATAATAGTGCTTGGGTCCCAGTTCACAGTTTTCCTTGGTGTTGGATGCCAGTAGCAGGTGATCCACATATTGAAGCTGGGTGACTTCGGGGTGTGTAGTTCAGAAATTGTTGAGATCTCTGTGAAGGTCTTCATCAAAGAGAGTGGGGGAGTTTTTGAACCCCTCTGCGAGTCTAGTCCAAGTTAGTTGACTAGACTTTCCGGTTTCTGGGTCTACCCACCCAAAAGCAAACAGCAACTGACTATCTTTATGCAGAGGCAAGCAAAAAAAGCTTGTTTTAAGTCCAGAACAGTATACCATTTCTGCTCAGGGTTCAGAGTGCTAAGCAGATTGAACAGATTAGGTACTGTGGGGTGAATGTCCTGCACTCTGTTGTTGATCTCTCTTAGGTCTTTAACAGGGTGATAGTCCCTGGTTCCTGGCTTTTTCTTCTAATAGCAGGGGAGTGTTCCAGGCCAATTGACAGGGCCTTAGGACCCCTAAGGCCAGATATTTCTGAATATAGGGCCTTATCCCATCTTTAGCTTTTTATGCTTAGAAGATATTATTTGACATTGATTGGGGAGGCTGAGGTTTTTAACTCCACTGTTATTGGAGGTTGTTTCACGGCCAGGCCTAACACAGCAGTTTTTGCCCAGGCATCTCGGTAATCTGTTATCCATTTCTGGGGTAGCTTGCCTGTTTGATCAGTCTTGGGGGGTGTGAAGAGTGGACGTTCATCTTCTACTAATATAGTTAAAGCCGTGACTATAGGAGTTTTTACTGAAGGATTTAGAAATTTCATTTGGGGGCCTTCAGGGTTAAAAGTTATTTTGGCCCAGAGCTTGGTGAGCAGATCTCTGCCCATCAATGGGTGCGGGCATTCTGGGATTACTAGGAAGGAGTGATGGATTTTTCCTTTCCCCAGGTCCATGGTCCTCTTAGTAGTCTAAGCCCGATATTTACTGCCATTAGCCCTTTGAACTACAGACCTTTTATTTGATAGACGGCCCAATGGGGCCTTAAGGGCTGAGTATACTGCTCCTGTATTCACTTCAATGTTTACTGGGGTCCCCTACACTTCAAATGTTACCCTGAGCTAGGGGAAAGAATCTGAGCCCCAACTTCCTTAGTCATCCCCCAGAGTCAGAATGGCTGGCTGGCGTGTCTGTCTCTTTATAGGGCACTCTTTGGCCCAGTGTCCTTTTTTTTTTACAGTAGGCACATTGATCTGAGGCCAGGGGTGGCCTGTGGCACGGGCCCATGTATCGCTTCCTGTCACCTTATGTCTTAATTTCTGGCCTCTTCCTTGTTGTGACCAGGATCTTAGTCAATGCCTTAGTCTTTCTTTTGCTTCTCTCATCCTCCCTCTGCTCCCTTTCTTTTTCCCTGTTTCTCTCTTATAGTATACTTTTTCGGCTTCTCTGACTAAATCTCTCTTTTAACTTTTTTTCTTTAATATCCATGGCAGCTTCAACAATTAAGGCCATCGTGACAGATGCCTTTTGATCTGCTGCCTGAGGATCGAAAGGAGTATATCTCTTATATGCCTCCATAATTCTCTCTAGAAACGTAGAAAAAGATTCATCAGGCCTTTTAATAATTTCTCTTACCATGGCCAAATTAGTTGGTCACCTAGCGGCCCCTTGGATACCCGCTATTAGAGCCTGGCAATAATTGGACAGATGCTCCCTATTTTCAAAGGTGTTGGGGTCCCAGTTGGGTTGGTTAAAGGGGAAGGCAGCTTTTATTATGTTGGGAAGTTGTGTTGGTCGCCCATCAGGTCCGAGGATATTTTTTTCTAGCTTCCAGGAGGTTTTTCTCTCATTCCTCTGTCATGAAGAGAGTCCCTAGGAGTTGTTGGCAGTCATTCCAAGTAGGCAGGTGTGAAAACGTTGGCGATTTCTCTGAGTTTTTTTAGCCGGGACAGCTTCCTCTAGGGAAGGAGGCGCTGTGTGTGTCATGGGACAGTCATCTGGAGGGCGCTGGGCCATTCTGGCTTCCTCGAATGGTGGAGAGGCTGAGTCAGCAGCAGGGGAATTACTTACAGGGTTTTGGGGGTTGGGGGACAAGGGCAGAGGATAAGGACGAGTAGAGTCTTGAGACTTAGGGAGAACAGATGGTGGAGGTTGAGGAACAGAGAGTTTGAGAGATAGAATCATAGGGGAAGGAGTAGGAGTGGGTGCAGGGACAAGGAAAGGCTTCACCCATGGAGGAGGAGATTTGCAGAGGTCCTGACAAGTTAAGATATATGGCTATTGATCTGGATGTCTATGTGGCCCCGGCTGAAAGACAATATCTCAGACTTTTCAAATTAGTGCGAAGTAGAAACATCCTTCTGGAGGCCATCTGACTACAAAGGTGGGTTATTCTGAGACACAGAATCTGCCAGGTCTGGTGTTTTAATGAAAAAGAAAGATTCTGAGCCCTTAAGCAGACTTTGGTCCAGTGATTAAGGGTCAGGGACAGAGGTATTGAAGTGCTCTGTCCCATAATGAAATATACACAGACAGTGAAAGCAACAACACACGACACAGACAAGACAAGACAATAAAGACAGGCAATGGACGTCCAATACTGAGACCAGGACTGAGTAGCCGGCAAAACCTGATGGGCTGGCAATTCCGAATCTGAAAGAAAATATCACTGAGTCAAGGAGACTATGGTTCCTCGATTTCCCGAGTGAATCCCCCAGGGACATGGCCTGTGGCTCTGTGACATGTGTGTCAGCCACCGTGGGAGAGAGCTCACGCTCTTTACCAATAGCCATTTTGTCAAACCCTAACCTGAATCCTGAAACCAGAAAGAGGGGCCTTATTTACCCCCAGAGGAGCCCATTGGGGGTCTTTCATCTGCAGCTGCCGGATCTCGCTGGGGCCACCAGAAGTAAAGGTCGGGTGAGCATCGATGAAAGAGACCACCAAGAGACTGTATAATGCAAGAGCAAAGGGTTTATTGGGAGTCCGGCATGCAAGGGCTCAGAGCTCGCTTGAATAGAGCAGAGAGCCCTGAGAACAGCTTAAGAAGTGCTTATATATTTTCCTTGGAGATGGCAGGGAGGGAAGTTTATTGATGGGTAAGGGCAAGTGGGCGGTTTGCGTGCAAATGGTTGATGGAGTACATTCTGCAGTTTGGCAGTTGGGGGCAGCACATTCTGGGAACAAGAAGAGCAAACAGTTCTCAAGATTTCAACAGTGTTTTATTAAGCATACAGAAAAAAAGGAAGTGACAAGTACCTATTTTATTAACCTTTCAATATAAGTATGAAAACAGAAATCTACGTTAGATTTGAAGCCCGGAAGTTCATTTGGCCCTTGATTGGTATACTTAGCTTTGAATTACGTTCCGTAGAGATGTCCCAGAAATATGGATATACAATGACACAGGACCTTGTACCTTCTCAGAGGTCAGTTCCAAAACACAGTCTCTAAGGGGAATCACACCAAAGTTCAAGACAAGATGGACTCAATTATCTCTACCAACCGCCACACAAATGACCACAATTAAAACCAAAACACTCCCAAATGGCACTCATCTTCTTCCAAATAGACACTCATCATAACTTCTGGCAGGAGGATTCCATGAGAGGTGCAGCCAAAAGTCAGAGTGGCCTGGACACCCTTCCTGTGAACCAGGAGTGATCAAATATGCCTGCCATTAATACAGCTCTGTTCTTCAATTTGAGGCCTACTGACGGTGGGGTTTAGATTCTTTATTTGAATTGGATTCATAAGAAAACCCAAGAACCTATGGGCTAGCATCTGCAGGGCTTTGAAGAACTCAATTGACCCAATGGATCCCTTTTCTCACTTGATTGAGGTCAGGAACCTTACAGAGGAATGCGAGAGACTTCATCAACAATGACTGATTTTTTGGCCATTTTGATTTTGGATCCACACATGGGATCTTTCTTTAGATCCATCAGGTGCTGATAATCTAAGCCACAGGCTCACACAGAGCCAAGAGGCTGATTCAGACACATCCCTTTACAATGCATTTAAGCAAAGAACCACAGGTGATGCCCATTCATTTCCGTTTGAAAACTGTTTTCTTCAGGCTTCACAAAAGCGTGGCCTGAGGCAAAGACCTTCCTGACATTCAGGGCAACAGAACAATAGGTAATCAAAAGGCCCTTCGCAGGGTTTCTCTATTGAGACTTTCTGGGTCACAGTGATATCTGACTTTTCTGAGATGCTTGCCATTCTCTTCAGCTTTCCAGTATAATACCATGTCACAGTGCTTGGAGGTGGTACATATCGTGGATGCAAATGCATGAACCTATTCTGGAGAGTGGCTAGATTTCAGGAAGAAAACAGGAACTTAGGAAAATAGCAGGTGTTGCCCATCGATAAGGCAAGCCCTAGTGCATTCATAAATTGGGCAGGATGAATGCTGGGAAGCTTTCTACTTGACAGGAAACATCCATTGATGCATTCTCTTTTCTAATGTCTACAAGCACGGACACAGTGGGATACACAGACATAGAAACACTCGCCTTGTGAAACAACTTACTAGAAACAGTTCACTCCAAACCAAACAAACCGACTTTCCTGCCTATTCTCAGAACATGAGACAAAACCACAAACACACATCCACACCCACAAAGGCACCTCCTTCCCCAAGTAGGTCTCTCACTCTCCAGAGTATCCTCTTACTGCTGGGCCATACTATGTTCCTCCGATATGGCGTTTCCTGTCTCAGATCTGGTCTCCTTGTCCAACTCTGTGAAGTGGTCAGGAGACAGCTGTGAGCCACTACCTACTTTTTCAGGAAAGGCCCCTCTTCAGAGAACTCCTGGGATTTGGCCATCCTCACATCAGTAGGTACCAAGAAAGACTGACTCTGTCCTTGCTAAATCGAAGCAAGTGAGACACTGGGACTGGGACTGAGACTGACTCTGTGTGCCTGGCTTCCTGGATCCCAAGTTCAGAGAGTTCCATTACCAAGGGATTGAAGTGAGGTCACATCCTTCAGGAACTGAATGAGGTCACTGCCTTGGCAACCACTTTGTCCAAACAGTTGCTTTCAAGCATACCATGAGAAGGAGGCTTACCCTATTTTCTGTGGCACTTTCACAAATTAGAATGGTATATCAACCATAGGCACCAAGGAACTGCTCTCCACACAGGCCTGATTTGGTCCATCTTCTTTATTTTTGGAAGAGAGCCTTTAGTCCAGGGAGCACTGCAGTGAACCTCTGCACTAAAACTATTAGCAAGCACCTGATGGAGGACACCTCCATAGGTAAGTGGCTCCTTTATAACATCTGATATCTGGTTAAGGGAGATCTCTTCTGATGACAGAGATGTGGCATGGGGAGACTCACATATACTTCTGTCCAGGACAGTAACGAGAATCTTTCTGTCCTCTGTTCTGTTCTGTAGGGAATTCCTCTGGAACCGTAGAGAGGTGCCGACGGGCACGCACGCGCTCCTACCCTGGAGCTTTAGCAAGATGTTGCACTCTTCCCCTGTTTCTGTGTTTAGGCGCTGGGTTTCTGTTTTTTTGTGTTCTGTGTTCTATTTTTTGGTTTTTTGTTTGTTTGTTTTTGTTCGTTTTGTTGTGTGATTTTGGTGGTAAAAACTTAAGTATATTGGACATGAAAATCAGAAATAAAGAGATTAAGCCTGACACCCCTTTGGACTGTGTTTTAAGGAACTGCAATGAACTTTATCCCCCATTGTAAAGCAGGATGATAGAAGCCCCTAGCTGGCTGCCTGGAGCACACCCATTGCAGAGGGCTATGCCTGCTGGGGACCTAAGAACTGAGTATCTCCCAGGTTAACAAGTGAAACTCCTTTAAAACCCCTTGTCCCTCCAGATAAAGAGAGTCACAACTTTGGCAGAGTCCCCTGTGTTTCTCCTTTGTTAGCCAAGGAATAAAACTCCTTTTTTTCTTTTTCTCAAAACCCAGTCCTCATTATTAAATTTGTATTAATTGGCTTCAAGGCCAGGAACCAAACTTTAAGTTACAAATCTTGTACCCACCCTCCGCCCCTGAACTTTGTGAGAGCTATCTACTGAAATGTTAGGAGATAGAGCATGCTTGATGTGGAACTGAATCAGAGGAGCTAATCCTATATGTAAAAGGGGAAACTGAGGGACTCCCAGCAGCTGCCAAAGCCCTGTTGATTCAGGGAATTACCTCCTTCCTTCCCTGCACTGTAAGGATTATGCCACCTCTGTCTTGTTAAAAAAAAGAGAAAAAGAAAAAGGTGACACTAAATGCAGTAAAGTCACCATGGAGACACTTTATTTTACATTTCAGGTTGCCCTTCTGTGAAAACATCTGGTCCCCTTGTGGGGACATCTATGGTGCCACTGCTGTAGGTGATTTTTCTCTTATCTGCTCTGGTTTAAAGGGTTCTGTCTGACAGCCATAGTCTGGACCTCCTTTCTGTCTGTATTGTGTCTTTGTTTCTGGCCCTTTAAGGCATGTGCAATAATGTGTTGATATTATAAATTGTTTTTTGGGAATGATCTTAGCTGAATGTGTGTCTAAATGATGATGTTTTATTTTAACAATCTGGTAACTGAATGGGTTTTTGAAGCATTGCACAATCTTGCAGTAAAAAGTCGGGTTTAGGTAATTGTTTAGTTTATGATTTCAGATAATTCATGCCAGAGAACTTAAATACTTAGGATGGATAACTGAAGAACTCTACTTCCAAGTTGGCAAGAAACTTCCCAATCATAGGTCTTTTTTTTTTTTTTTCACCAATTTTGAATTGGGTAGCCTGGGAAAATGTCACTGTGTGTACCAGTGCATTAATTTGGACATAAATAGTAAATCATAGTATGGTGTCTGTTGACAAAACAAGATGTAAAGATATAAAATTTTGTGAATTGTATCTTAAACTTGTATCATAATTTTCAACATCTGAACCTGAAAATTATGGTTAAAATGCCTTAGTCCTGAGATGTCTGTTCAGAATAGCAGTTTTTTTGCTGCTCGTTCCAGACCTCAGCCATGACTTATGTTGAAATGCAAATGAAAGAAGCCTGCAAGATTTGTAGGAGAGTGATTTGAGGTCTAAGGGAAAAAAAGGTAAATTGTATGTTATTTATTAATTACTGGCAAGTCATTTTTTTCTAGGACTCTTATTTTTTTTATTAGATACTTTATGTTTTTTGACCTCATGATTTTGAGCATACAGACCTAGGTTAATGTTTTTCTGATCAGTTCTATCTTTGACCAACTGTGGACTTTTTGAAACATTGCAATAAAGATTTCAACTACGAAAAGCTACAAGGCCTTTACTATTATTATGTGTGCACAAATTGTTATGTGTTGTATGTCTATGTATACATATGTCCGTATATCATATATATGATACACAAATTAACATATATAAGGAGCGCTCATAAAAAAATAGCGCTCGTAAAAACAAATTTTAAAAAAGTGGATCCAAAGATCTTTAATTCACGTGATTTAAATGTTTCAATTTAAATTGGATAAAGAAATAAAAACAAATGTCTTTAAATTTAAGCTTACAAAGTTTTCTAGGTGTTCAAACATCTAACAAAATATTAACATCTACAAAATGTCTAATATGCCTTGGCTCTAGTACCTTTCCTTCAACATAAAAATGGTTTACACTGTTCAATACATTTCTCTAACTTTTTGATAAATAAGTAAAGTAAATTTGATATGGGATTACTCATTCATGAGTACTTTTGTTAGATATCTGATTGATTTACTAAGATCTGTATTTTTTTTAGTAAACTCTGTATAAGATTGTAAAAATCAGTCATGTGTTAATGAGACAAAAATTTCTTAAAACATAAGTTTACCCATAACATTGAGTTTATTAAGATTTATGTTTTCTAGAGCAAGCAACCATAAAAATTAAACAACTAATTAAATAAAAACTGTTATTTTAGAGCACTGTACTGCCATTTCTTTAAAAGCCAAACTTGATTAATGTAGAAACATAAATGTAATTGTTATGCTATTAATGTTTCATATCTTACAGGTATGCAAGTCTGTAAGGTAGAAACGTTTAAAGAGTATTATATCAAGTTGGTGCTCTGAAGTTGTGTGGTAAAAAATATATTGTGGATTTATTTACCTGTTATCAATAAGATATGTAAATTTTTATGTTACTTTTTACATTGGGGAACAATTTAAATGTATTTTTAAGTTAATTAGAGCCTAATCTTTGTAAAGGTTAAAAACTTTCAGCCTTTCTTTAATTCATGTTTTAAGTGTGATATCATATGGTGTTAGCTAATGTTCATGTGACCTCAAACAATTTATTTAAACATTGTCAAATGATATTTAAAAATAAAGATCAGCTTTAGAACTAAAATAGTTAAGATTTATAAAGAGCCCTGCCTTACCTGAGATAAGGCTGTGTGTCCCATCTTACTACATGTGAGAATGACTATGAAACCATTAGGTCAGATAATATTTCTTTAAAGTTATGTTAAAAAGTTTTTTTTTTTATTGTCAATATTCCTAGGATCTCAAACAGGGGATATAATGTATAATTCAGCCAAAAAATTCAGGGAAGATATTACACGAACTAAGTATTTTTACTTTTGTTAATTTTAGTTTGAAATTTTCTTATAAGTCATCTAAAGATTCCCTGTTAGTGTTTTACAAATGTGTTGCTTTAAGAACACAACATGGGTTTATTCAAGATAATAAGTCATCAACTACAATACAGACAGAATAATACAGATCCCAATTAATAAAAAGGTAATTATAAAGTTATAGACATTAAAGCCCAGTACTCTTAATGTAAGGCTGTTAAAATTTATTTGCTGGATTTTTAAGATTAGGATTTAAAATGAATGTTAATTGAAAAGGGCCAAGAAAACCAATATTTGGCTCTTGCCCTCTGAGTCAGTCTGAATCCAGGGAACAGGGGACTTCTCTAAAGAGCTTTGCAACTCTGAGCCACATAACCTCCTGATCAGGGAGATTAATGAGACCACTGGAGAACAGAAAGCCAATCAGTGCATTTGTTACAAAGAGGAGAGTCATCATAGAAAGGAGACATCCATGATGCTTCTGAGGGAAGCCAAATGGTCAAGCAAGACCTGGACCCACCTAGCGCAAATGGCACTAGCAGAACTGAGAATCTCTTCTCAAGTTTCCCCAGAATTGATTCCCACAAAAGCTCAGCTGACTGTTAACAAAAGATAGAAACAAAAGTCAGTTTGACTGCTTCATCTTAAACACTTAGCAAAGACAGTTAAGACCAAAATACAGCCACTCCTGGGCATTTTAAATAATAATAATAATAATAATAAAATTTTAAGGTATGCACTTTATCTTATCCTCCCAAAATAAGTAAGACTGGAGGCTACAAAGAAGGATTCTCACACAGGAATGCCTAATACTTATAAAAAGAGACTATCAAGAGCTGCCACAGGCAGAAGTTTTCAGTTTAAGACCTACAGATATTCCTAACCTACACAGGTAGGCTTGGTGTTTGCTAGTACGATTATCCAGCCCTGAGTAACAGAATTAAAGGTTTCTCTATTAGACGCAGAGGTCATACTAGTAAAAGGATTTTTACAAGATCAGATGACATTAAATTATTAAACTGTGTCTTATCGGGAGGGCCAACTGTAACACTTAAAGTTAAATATTAAGTTGACAGTCCTGATAATTGGGGATATTAAAGACTGGTGAGGGAATTTCTATACAGTGACATGTTCCAGCTGCTGCAACATTTATTCAGTACTCATGGTTTTTGTTTCTCTCATAGAAGAATCCATTCACAGATGACTTTACAACCTTTTCTTCCCCAACCTGACTTCAAACCGAACTGACTTCTAAAGGGCAAGTCATGTCTCTCAACTGACTTCTAATAGGCAACTCATGTCCCTCACGACGAGCCCACTCACGTCACCCTGTCTCAGGACAGAAGAAGAAAAAATTAGTGATGCCACTCTTTTTACAACAATGGAGAGAAAGATAAATAGACTATCAATATAAATAATTAATTAAGTCAGGTAAAATCAGGGAGATCGGTTTTGGGTGAGTTGTAAAAATTTGGAGACTCTTATCTGAGGGATTAAAATTTCCTCAGTGCTCTTCCCATAATCTATGAAAGATTTGAAAGGGACACAGAGAAAAGGGGGAAATTGTAGACCCAACCTGATCTTTTATTAAAATTGGGAGCCATCATGCCACAAAGCCATGAAAAGATAATTTTGGCTTTACCATAAATTACTTCAAATTCTGAACCTGCGTGGAATGCCTGCCCACGCCTTGAACTCACGCATGCCCAGCTCTCTGACCAGATAGCAGCCCTCTCTGAAACTTTAGTGACACATCATAAATATTTGCCTTCTCTGGCCAGACAACAACCCTCTCTGAGGCTCTAATGGTCCTCATGAATTCTGATGTAGGGACAGCAAAAAAATTGTAAACTACCTTTAATGTGATGTTTATCAGAGTTTTGTTATCTGTAACCCCCCTTTTGTGTAACTTTCTGGGCTATAAAACTGGGCTGTAGGAAAGCTGGGGATGCTGTCTTGTTCCCACCATTTTGGGAGGGAGAGGCAGCACGGCCGGTGGAAATAATAAGCTTAATTTTATTTGATTTTAATTTGAGTCAGTGGTCTTTTCTAGCGTCCTGGTCTAACAGGTAAACACTCCAAAGACGTGGAGCTCTGCCGGCCTAAAAACTTCTTGAGAAACTTCCTCTGAGGTTGGGCACTTGAAATATATGTTGTTGTAAGGAGATTTAGCTTCCTTTCTAGTGACACCATAAAAGCTGGGTCTGCATCTACGTGACCTGGAGGACATGGTTTCTTGTATTCTAATGAACATGAGGCAGCAGTGCTGAATTTTGTATTTGTAGGTAAACTGTGGCCACTTGGTGCTAAGTGTCTCCCCGTGTGAACTGTGAAGCCATTTGGTCATCCTCCACTTTTCGTGGTGTTTCTTGCTGCTGCACTGGGAGTTTGGTATTTGCTTCATGAAATACAACGAGTTCAACTGGGACCCAGTATTGGAGAGAGTTCTGTCACTTGTGGTGACAGAGAATGCACCAACCAGGCTTCTATCTCACAAAGCTTGCCCATTTGTCCATAGAAATCTGACTCTGAACTTTGCCCAGAAACCTCTCCATGTAACAAGAAGGGTCTGCTGGCTGCACCATATCAGTCACAAGCCATTTTGAAGGCAATGGAAAATCCTCCTGGCCACACCACAGATGTATTATCACACACCTGCCCACCACTGCAATAGGCCCACTACTCAGCAGGGTCCAACTTACTGGCATCTTTGTTCTACACCATTTTCATGAAACCCCGTCAATCATGGCATTCTCTTGTACACTCATGATCAGGAAAAAGACATCCAGAGGTTCTCCAGTGCCACCTGGTTAAGGGAATTTCAAAAATTTTATTGTATATATTTAGCCATTTTTCATGGATGAAGTTGGAGGCATTGTGGGTTTCAGTTCATTCAGGAACCATTAAATGGTGAGGAAACTCATTTCAATGAAATCTCTGGAGAAATCTCACAGGCAAGTCATCCCATAGATTGGTCAAAAGGTCACATGAAGCCAGGCCCATTGAGGTCTTCAATGTGACGTCCATGGGTGTTCTGACTGTCAACTATGGCTGCCACATCTTTCAGAATAAAATCATGTGATATCTTAGCTGAGATTCCAAGGCTCTGTGGAAAGTCACCCTTCTTTTTTGATCTCAGTTTCCAAGGGGAAATCCAATGCGTGGCCTCCTAAAATCTGAACACAGTTCATGGCAATATTTCTCTGAGATCAGTTCCAGAACTCAGACTCTAAGGGGAATCACACCAGAGTTCAAGCCCAGGTAGACCCTGTCATCACTTCCAAGCACTACACAAATGACCACAATTAAAACCAAAACACTCCCACAAGGCCCTCATCTTCTTCCATATAGACACTCATCATAACCTGTGGCTGGAGGTTTCCATGAGGGGCTCAGCCCAAGACAGTGTACAAAATAAACTCCCTTGCCCCTAATTTGCCTAAAGTCAGGGTTGCCTGGACACCCTTCCTGAGAACCAGGAGTGATCAAATAAGCCTGCCATAAATACTGCTCTGCTTCTCCAATTTGAGGCCTACTGACTCTTGGGTATAGACTCTTTATGTGAATTGGAATCATGAGAAAACCCAAGCACATATGGGCTATCATCTGCAGGGTTTTGAGAACTCATTTGACACAAAGGATCCCTATTTTCACTTGATGGAGGTTAGGAACGTTACAGAGGAAGGCGAGAGACTTCGTCCACAATGACTGCTTTTTTGGCCATTTTGGTTTTGGAAGCACACGTGGGAACTTTCTTTAGATCCATCAGGTGCTGAGAATCTATGCAACAGCCTCACACATGGCCAACAGTCTGATGCAGACACATTCCATTTCAAAGCAATTAAGCAAAGAGCAACAGGTGATGCCCATTAATTCCCCTTGAAAACCGTTTCCTTCAGGCTTCACAAAGGAGTGGCCTGAGGCAAAGACCTTTCTGACATTCAGGGCAACAGAACAATAGGTAAGCAAATGGCCCATTGCAGGGTTTCTCCAATGATATCTGAGTTTCCTGAGATGATCCCATTCCCTTCAGCTATCCAGTACATGGCCATGTCACAGAGCTTGGAGGTGGTACATATCGTGGACACAAAACCCTGAACCTATTCTGGAGAGTGGCCAGAATTCAAGAAGACATACAGGAACATAGGAAGATAGTAGTTGTTGCCCATCCATTAAGCAAGCCACAGTCCATTCATAAATTGGGCAGGATGAATGCTGTGAAGTTTTCTACTAGACAGGACACATCCATTGATGCATTCTCTTTTCTAATGTCTACAACCACGGACACAGTGGGATAAACAGACATAGAAACACTCGCATTGTCAAAAGACTTACTAGAAACAGTCCACTCCAAATCAAACAAACCGACTTTCCTATATATTCTCAGATCATGAGACAAAACCACAAACTCACACGCACACCCACAAAGTCAACTCCTTCCCCCAAGTAGGTCTGTGAGTATCCAGAGTGTCCTCTGACTGATGGGACATACTACGTTTCCCCGAAATGGGCTGTCCTATGTCATATCTGGTCTCCTTGGCCAACACTGTGAAGTTGTCAGGTGCCAGTAGTGAGACACTACCTGCTTTCTCAGGAAAGGCTCCTCTTCAGAGCTCTCCTGGAATTTGGCCATCCTCACATCAGTAGTTACACAGAAAGACCGATTCTGTCCTTGGTAAATCCAAACATGTGTGGCCACTGGGACTGGGACTGGGAATGACTCTGGGTGCCTGGCTTCCTGGATCCCAAGTTCAGAGAGTTCCATCACCAAGAAAGTTATATAGGTCACTTCCTTCAAGAACTGAATGAGGTCACTGCCTTGGCAACATCTTTGTCCTAACAGTTGCTTCCAAGTGTCCCAATAGATGGAGGCTGCCCCTACTTCCTGTGACACTTTCACAAGTAAGAATGGTATATCAAACATAGGCACCCGTAAACAGCTCTCCACACAGGCCTGGTTTGGTCCATCTTCTCTACATTAAGAAGAGAGAGACTGCTTCAGACACACCCCTTCATCCTGACCTTTTTTTTTTTTTTTTTTTTTTTTTTGTCATGAAAGATGACTTTCGCTCTCTCAGGTCCTTCATAGCTTTCTATATCTTCCCCAGGGTTCACTTCTGCATGGACCTTTGAGGTTCTCAGCAGGTGGAAGATCTCTTACATGTCTATATAAGACCAACTTTGTCCTTGCTTTTCTGTAAAGTTAGGTTGAGGAAACAAAGTATGGTTAGGGTTAATAACATGATTGATTTGGGTTAGGAATCATTCTGCTGCATGAATAATGGTATTGGGAACCTGCAATATTTATAAGGATATATAGAGGTGAAATATATGTATGAAAACACAAATCTAGGTAAGATTTGAAGCTCAAAAGGGCATTGGATCCTTGATTGGGATACTTTACTTTGAATTATGTTGTGCACATGTGTCTCAGATAAATCTATACATAATGGCATAGGACCTTGTACCTTGGATAATTGAATGTCGAAGAGAACATCCAGTCAAAAAAGGATAGTTGGTAGGATTAGGAAGATACTTGATAGGATTAGAAAAAAGAGTCAGTATAGGATTTGGACAAAATGTTCTTTAGCAATAGGGTTTCAGGTAGACAGAAAATGTAAATGTCAGCACATTTGAAGAGTCAGTCACAATGATGAACTGGGGAAAATATGTAGGAAAGCAGATATCATTAGAGACATTAGGAAATCAGGCAAATGATGAAGTGATTGATAGGATTAGACATTTTCAACAGGCTTGAGGTTGAATACATAATCTTAGGAAGAAACAAATATGTAGTCACCAATAGGATTGACATTTGAGAGCATTAGGCAAAATGGATATGGGTGATTTTCATAATCCATACTCACATTCCATTTAGGCTTTGGTAAAATTGTAAGTGTGACTTTGCATTTTGTGGCCAGAATATTACTGTGATAAAATGTATATGTAGATCAGGTGACATGAGTATTTCTTGCACCATTTCTGGGAGCAATATTTAGAAGAGATATAAATTAGTATTGGGGGCACAAATAGGTGTACCATGTGTGAATATATAATATAACTGATTCCAACTTTAGAAATTGGAATAAATTGATATGTGAAAATACACAGTAAATGTTATATTGATATACATACATTCATTCCAACAAGTTATACATCTAATGGTAATATTAGGGTTGTGGTTTATCATAAAGTGTGTGAGTTTTGCTTCAAAATTGATTATGGAAATCGAAAATAATGTGTTTGGAAAGAAGTCTCATGAAATGACCAGTCAAAAGCAAGGAGGAATACATGTGTACTGAAGCAGGAAGTGATTGAATGTGTTTCAAATGTCTTTAAATTTGTGAACTTATGGATGAAATGTTTATACTATGATGTACAAAAACTGAAGAAATAGTAATGTACCAATGTTAAATAAAATGAACGTCAAAATACACATCATGCCCCATTGGAATCTACATGCATTGATGTTAAATTGGGTCAGTTACTGTAGAAATATAAGGATTTGTTTGCACCATTCAGTGAAGTGAGTTTTCAGTACTAGAAAACAAATATGTATTTCAGGTGGATGAATATTTCTGAAAATAATCGTATGAAAATTTGATTATAAAACCACATACATGAGCATGAGTGAATTATTAAGGGAGTGTATAATAAGACACATATATTTTATATTTATAAATATATATATATATATATATATATATATATATATATATATATATATATATATATATATATATCACACAGAGAAACATTAGGAAGTAGCAATATATATGGCAATCAAAATTCATCGTGAAATATATATCATCCACCGATCCAAAAATATTAATTTTACTGAACATGGATTTATGTATAATGTTGTTCAACTAAAAATCTCACTCATAGTTTGAATTTTCAGTTCCAAAAGCGTTTAGGAGGGGTGATCTCTTCTCATACTTTGTTTCTGCCAAGTTAGCCACCTCACAAAAATGTACGTGTGATACCAGGTATGATTTTATATGTGCATATAAAAATACATGTGCTGAATTGGCTACAGAAAAAAGGAGACAGAAATTCACATATGTGTTAACTTTAAAAACACATGGAGTACTATTTCAACAAACAATTGACAAGATTTATAACTCCTACACTATATCATGCAAAAGGCAAGACCAACTATACACCATGCCTCCTCTGAACTGCTTGTATTAATATTATGTTTGGGTTATTTGTCTCCATCATATTAGGATTAGTAGTCAGAGTCTATTAGGGTATGGGTTACTGACAGGGATTCAGTATTTCGAATGGAAAATTGGAAAATGAATCCAATGTGTATGTAAATATGTGCTACACAAAAATCTTCCCACTCTCATCCAGAACAATACCTTGACAACACCTTCACCCCATGTAAGACACAATTAGAGGAGAAGAGTTAGAAAATCCATGAATACATATCTGGAATGGAATGCGATCAGGAGTTCACAATCTTGGAAGTGTTAGAGGAGTTTCCAAAAGTAAGGGACAGGGTAAACACTTCAAAAACATGGAGGTCTGTTGTCCTAGAGACTTCTTGAGATACTGCCTGTGAGGTTGGGCACTTGAAATATATGTTGTTGTCACGTGCTTTAGCTTCCTTTCTAGTGAAACCATAAACCTGGGTCTGCATCTATGTGACCTGGAGGACATGGTTTCTTATTTTCCATCCGTGGGTGGGCCCCTTGCTTAAGAGCTCTGGCTACTGGACAAATTTTACACAAAGAAGCCTCTAAGCTGACTTTTGGGGCCCCTTGAATTATCTACTCCCCACATCACTTGAAAGATCTTTTACCTTAAAAGGGCCTTCAAACCCTCCCTACATCCAGAGTTCTGTCTCTCCTCACTTCCTTTCTGGAAAACCCTAATATTATTTTCCTCCCCTGCTCTGCACTGAACCCTGCCTCACTGCTCCCAATGACTCCCATGTCTCACACACCAACTCATAATTGCTTGGAAAACTTAGATGATTTCCTCCCCTGTCATTCTTCCATTTCGGAGAGACCACTCACCAAGCCTGACCTTATCTGGTTTACTGACAGCAGTTCCTTTAGGCAGAATGGAACTCATTACTCTGGATACGCTGTATTTTCAGCCACTGTGATTATAGAGGCCAAAGTTTTGCCTTCAGGAAGTACAGACAAGCAGGCTGATTTTATAGCATCCACTCGTGCCTGCCTTCTAGCACAAGGCAAATCCCTCACCCTCTAAACTGATTCAAAATATGTCTTCCATATCTTATTATCCCATGCTGCAATTTGAAAGAAGCGAGGCCTACTTACAACCAAAGGTAATGCGATCACTAATTCAGCTCTTATAACCAATCTGATAGAGCCCTCCCACTTACCCACCCAGTTGGGAGATGTCCATTGTAGGTCCCATCAGAAGGACGGCTCTCTTATCACTGAGGGCAATGCCAAAGCTGACCATGCGGCACGAATGGCTGCTACCACTTCCAATCATGGCCCCCATGGTGGACATATAATGGCCACTTTAGACAGCTCATCTGAAGCCCCTACTTCTTTCAGTAAGAACAAGCATCTTTTCAAGTTCCTTCATACTCTATTCCTTTCCAATTCTCAGTCTTTGACCCTCTTTTTACAGAGTTTCTTCTTCCTCACTCCCTCTGACAAGCCATGCTACAGAATATAGCCTCTAATTGTCAGATCTGTCAGCGGACCAACCCTCATACTCCTTTAAGGCCCAAACGTTTCCCTTCCCAACAAGCCCGGGGACACATTCCCTCTGCTGACTGGCAGGTAGACTTCACCAACATGCCCACAGTATGGCACACTAAATACCTCCTTGTCTTTGTGGACACTTTCTCTGGTTTGGTTGAGGCATTTCCCACTTCCAATAAAAAGGCTTCCACTTTAGCTTCAATCTTACTGACAGACATCATCCCCAGGTTTGGTATGCCCACTTCCCTACAATATGACAATGGCCCTGAGTTTACTTCTAGGATCACACAAAAGGTCTCTCAAGCCCTCTCCTTCAAGTGGCATTTCAACTGTCCATATTTCCCCCAGGCTTCAGGGAATGTGGAAAGGGTAAATCGTACTCTAAAGGAAGTCCTTACCAAATTGACAATGGAATTAAACATAGACTGGGTCAAACTCCTTCCCTTGGCTTTGCTTCGAATCAGAGCTCTCTCTAAGAAACCATCTTTACTGTCTCCTTTTGAGATAATGTATGAAAGACATCTTATAACCCCTGGGTTGGTCATTTCACAAGGACCTCTCACCCGAGATTTGTCTTTGCCTCTCTTGCTTCATCTCCGCTCGGAACTCTGGAAATATCAGGACTGGCTTCTTCCGGACCCAGTCTCCTCTCCAAACACTCCTCCCTTAACACCTGTTAGTCTAGTCAATTATAATACCCCAGAGGAGAAAGGGATTCTTTCCCCAAAATGGGAAGGCCCCTATCCTGTCATTTTCTGTACCCCCACGGCCGCCAAACTCTCCTTACCAGACAACCGTCTCACTCCCTGGAATCACATGTCTAGGTTGAAGCCACATCACCAGGAGGCCCCACATGCTGACGACAGGGCCACCCCAGAGGAACTCCAAGAATCACCTCCTGAACCTCCCCTTTACTCCTGCTCTCCACACCCATCTCACCCATTTAAGTTGCGGCTCACACGGTTTTCCTTGCAGCCCAATTCCTCTTAAAGAAGGCACAATGAGCTCTCCCAACACCCTAGTCTTCTCTAACTGCTTGTTTTTTGTGCTCCGCTTATTTTCTGTGCTCTGTCAGGACTGGTCTTTACCCTCCTCACCTACCATGCATTTATTCACTCTTCGGGAACGATAATCAGAACATGGCATGCAGAAGGTCCGCGGAGTGGATGCAACTACTTGCTTCATCCACAACTGCACCTCTATTTCCCTAAAATTGTCACCTTCAAGGACCTTCGTCCCTGGTAGCTGGAACTGGCCTTTCATTTGCTTCCTTTTTGATCAAACAAAAGACTATTGTCATTGGTGGCCTGAGATATATAATGGGTGCCCCTATTGGTCATGCAGGTTCCATGATGAACGTGGTAGCTATTCTTACCACTCACTCGGTTACCCTGAAGGGTGGACTTCTAGTTACATAAAGTGGCATAAAGGCTCTTCATCCAATAACAATGGATGGTATACTTTAGATAAACCTGACCCCAAGGCCAAACGTTGGGGCTATGTTGAGTTTGCTGTCTATGCTCAGACAATCTCAGTCAGACCCACAGGGTGGATGACTATTGGCCGCACCCTGATTACGCCACCTAAGGCAACCATCCAGGTAGTCGAACACATTAAGGACTCAGAATCAAAACTTCGAGATCGTATCCATAGCTCATCCAAAGAGGATTCAGAGCCTTCAACCCCCTCAGGTCCCCCTCCCACATGGCTCAATTTGCTACACCAAAAGTTTTGATTATTAAACTCCACCCGTCTTTCTTTGCCTACTTCTCAGTGCTTTCTCTGTGCTTCACTTAGTCGTCCACTTCTAGCAGCAGTCCCATTAGCGGCAGAAAATATTCCAGCAAAACCCTACAATTTCTCTAAAAAGGACAACCCCTACATGTGACACGTATCCCACTGTGGGAAAGTTATTCCACCAATACTTTATTTCCTTTCATCTGTTTCCACCTGCCAATAATGAATCCTTTACCCGTTTGTTCCTTGAGCTACAACACCCCATAGAGCCCTGTGTTTAGGCATCCTGAACATTTCCTCTGGTGTAATGGGTCTTTAAGTACCTCAACGATCAATGTCTCTGGCACCTGTTTCTTGGTTACTGTAGTTCCTCAGCTATCTTTGTATACTCCCACCAAATTCCGACAGTTGGCCCTACCTTCCCGCACCCGTAGGGTAGTCTTTCTGCCGGTTCTGGTAGGCCTCATTTTAACAACCTCAGTGACGAGTCTCGGACTCTCTGGTGGAGCTATAGGTCATGCTCTATGGGCATCCAATGACCTTCAACAAAAACTGCAGGAAACACTCAATACCATGGCTGAGTCTCTGGGTTCCTTGCAGCGGCAGGTTACATCATTGGCACAAGTGGCTTTACAGAACCAAAGGGCAATTGATCTTCTCACTGCAGAAAAAGGGGTTACATGCCTATTCCTCAGAGAGGAATTTTGCTATTATGTTAATGAATCTGAGCTAATAAAAAAAATGTTGTTAAATTGCAGGAATTATCGACCCAATTGCTCAAACATACCTCCTCCAATCCCATCATGGGGTTCTTCCAATCCTATCTTGCCATGTACTTACTACATATCTTGGGGCCCCTTATTGGGATGCTCCTTTTTTGTGCTCTCTTGACATGCAAAATGAAGTGCCTTCAAACACAACTGCAAAAAATTCCTAATCAAACTTTCAACCAGCTTTTGCTTAGGCACTACCAGCCTCTGATGACCAATGAACCACCAACATCTCCAAGAGAACAGTAACTCAGTGATGAAGCTCACTACCAGGCATGATGGAATGCAATGGGTATCAGACAGCGGGATACAACGAGCTCTGAGAACCTCTTAATCTGCCATCCTGGATTCATGAGTCTTTACCACCTTCTAAGATTTCTCATGGCCCTTGGCCTCTTCTATGTCAGTCCCCCAACATGGAACTTCTGCCAAAAAATGACATTTCCTTTAATTTTTATCTTCATTCTGTTTTTATTTGCTCTGATCTTCTTCAGGTGCTGGTGACGCCATGTCCAGGCAACGCTTCCAGTATTTCCTAGAGTCTCTGTTACAGGACCAGTGCCTGATACCAACAATCTCTTCCATCCAGGACTAGTTCCATGCCATCGACAACTTTGGCTTCAGGGAACATTCATTGACTTCACCCCTATGAAAGTAGCTGTCTATAGCCACTGGGTTTTATTTCTGGCTGCCATGATAATCCCAAACCTGCTCCCTGAGCATTCCTCCACTTCTCTTTCTAGGCCCCACACCACCCCCACACAGCAGGAAGCAGCAGGATCTGACAAATGACGCCCCACTTCCTAAGAAAACAAAAAGGGTGGAATGTTGGGAAAAGAATAAATGGCAGCCATACCCCAGAGAAAAACCTCAACATGGTGCCTAAGGACTTCTTCTTCCTACCTTCTTCATTTCTGCAGTGGCGCAAAAAGTTCCCACCCTTGTGAACTCTCACGTCAGCGCCAATTTCAAATCTCACTTGTGGGGAACCTTAGCCCCAATGAGAACTAATTCCTGGGCTCTGGAGCTGATATCTGAAAGAACTTTCCAATAAACGGGTTGCTGCCTTTTATCTAAGCCCTACCATCTCCCCCTTAGTTCTATATAAGCACACAGCTTTGAGCAATAAAATTGGAATTCTCCTGGTGAAGTGTCATTGTGTGGGGAATTATTTCACTCATGATCAGCAACAGGATATCCAAAGGTTCTCCAGTGCCACCTGGTCATGGGAATTTCAGAAATTTGATGGTATTTATTTAGCCATTTTTGAAGGATGAAGTTGGAGTCACTGTACGTTTCAATTAATGCAGGAACCATTATGTGGTGAGGAAGCTCATTTAAATTAAAACTCTGGAGAAATCTCACAGGCAAGGCTTCCCAAAGAGTGGCCAAAAGGTCACATGAAGCCAGGATCATTGAGGTCTACAATATGAGTTCCATATGTGTTTAGACTCTCAACTATGGCTGCCAAGTCTTTCAGAATAAAATCATGTGATATCCTGGCTGAGATTCTCACTGCACTGTGGAAAGACACCCTGGCACTCAATCTCAGTTTTCAAGGGCGCTTCTCATGTGTGGCCTCCTAAAATCCCAACACATTTCATGGCAATAATTCTTTGAGGTAAATTCCAGAACTCAGTCTCCAAGAGGAATCATGCCAGAGTTCAAGCCCAGGTGGATCCAGTTATCTCTTCCAACCGCCAAACAAATGACCACAATTAAAACCAAACACTCCCACATGGCCCTCATCTTCTTCCATATAGACACTTATCATAACCTCTGGCTGGAGTTTTTCATGAGGGGTGCAGCCCAAGACAGTGTCAAAAATAAGCTCCCTTGCCCCTCATTTGCCTAAAGTCAAGGTGGCCTGGACACCCATCCGGTGAACCAGGAGTGATCAGATAGGCTAGCTGTTAATACTGCTCTGCATCTCCAATTTGAGGCCTACTGACTGTCAGGTATAGATTCTTTATATGATTTGGAGCCATGAGAAAACCCAAAAACCTATGGGCTAGCCTCTGCAGGGCTGTGCATAACTCATTTGACCCAAAGGATCCGTATTCTCAATTGATGGTGGTCAGGAACCTTACAAATGAATGCGAGAGACTTCATTCACAATAATTGCTCTTTTGGCCATTTTGGTTTTGGATGCACACATGGGATCTCTCTTTATATCCATCAGGTGCTGAGAATCTAAGCCACAACCTCACACAGGGCCAAGAGGCTGATTCAGACACATCCCTTTCCAAAGCAATTAAGCAAAGAGCCACAGGTGGTGCCCATTCATTTTCATTTGAAAACTGTTTTCTTCAGGCTTCACAAAGGGGTGGCCTGAGGCAAAGACCTTCCTGACATTCAGGGAAACAGAACAATTGATAAGCAAAAGGCCGAAAGCATGGTTTCTCAACTGAGACTTTCTTGGTCACATTGATATCTGTGTTTTCTGAGATGCTCGCCATTCCCTTCAGCTATCCAGGACATGGCAATGTCACAGAGCTTGGAGGTGGTACATATTTTGGACACAAAACCATGAGACTATTCTGGAGAGTGGTGAGAATTCTGGAAGAAACAAGAACTTAGGAAGGTAGCAGGTGTTGCCCATGGATAAGGCAAGCTGCAGTCCATTCATAAATTGGGCAGGATGAATGCCGGGAATCTTTCTACTATATAGGACATATCAATTGTTGCATTCTATTTTCTAATGTCTACAACCACGGACACAGTGGGATACACAGACATAGAAACACTTGCCTTTTCCAACGACTTACTAGAAGAAGACCACTCCAAATCAAACAAACCGTCTTTCCTACCTATTCTCAGATCATGAGACAAAAACACAAAATCACACCCACATCCACAAAGACACCTCCTTCCCCCATGTAACTCTGTGACTATCCGGAGTTTCCTCTGAGTGGTGGGCCATACTATGTTCCCCCAAAATGGCCTGTCCTATCTCAGATCTGGTCTCCTTGGCCAACTCTGTGAAGTTGTCAGGAGCCTGCGGTGAACCACTACCTACTTTCTCAGGAAAGGCCCCTATGCAGAGCTCTCCTGGTATTTGGCCATCCTCACATCTGTAGGTACCAAGAAAGACTGACACTCTCCTTGG
Organism: Callospermophilus lateralis; assembly: GCF_048772815.1. NCBI lineage: Eukaryota > Metazoa > Chordata > Mammalia > Rodentia > Sciuridae > Callospermophilus > Callospermophilus lateralis. The sequence continues at coordinate 456,138 of NW_027516272.1, read as the reverse complement.
TAAATTCAAACAAGTGAGCCTACTGGGTCTGGGACTTGACTGGCTCCTGGTGCCTGGCTTCCTGGATCCCAAGTTAAGAGAGTTCCATCACCAAGGAAGTGAGGTAGATCACTTCTTCAGGAACTGAATGAGGTCATTGCCTTGACAACCACTTTGTCCTAACAGTTGCTTTCAAGAGTCCCATGAGATGGAGGCTGCCCCTACTTCCTGTGACACTTTCACAAGTTAGAATGGTATATAAACCATGGGCACCCGGGAACAGCTCTCCACCTAGCACTGTTTTGGTCCATCTTCTCTACATTAAGAAGAGAGAGGCTGATTCATACACATCCCTTCATGCTGACAAGGTTGTTTGCCATAGAAGATGACTTTTCTCTCTCAGGTCTTTCGTAGCTGCCTACATCTTCTCAAGGGATCATTTCTGCATGGACCTTTGATGTTCTCAACAGGTGGAACATGCCCTACATTCCTGTATTTTAAGAGCAACCCTGTCCCTGCTGTTCTGTAAAGTTCGATTGAGAGAACAGTGTATGGTTTGGGTTAGTAACATGTTCAATTTGGGGTTAGGAATCCTTCTGCATGACGAATAATGGTATTGGGAAACTATGATATTTACAAGAATATATAGGTGAAATATAAGTATAAAAACAGAAATCTAGGGAAGATATGAAGTCCAGAAGGGCATTGGGCCCTTAATTGGTACACTTAGCTTTGAATTTTTTCTGCAAAAATGTCTCAGATAAATCTATATACAATGACATAGGAGCTTGTACCTTGGATGATTGAATGTCAAAGAGAACATCCACTCAAAAAGGGATAGTCGGTAGGATTAGGAAGATAGTCAGTAGGTTTACAAAGAAGAGTGAGAATAGGATTTACACCAAAAGTTCTTAAGCAATAGGGTTTCAGGTAAACAGTGAATGTAAATGTCAGCACAAGTGAAGAGTCAGTCACAATGATGAACAGGGGAAAATATGTAGGAAAATAGATATAAATAGAGACATTACTAAATCAGGCAAAGTATAAAGTGAGTGATAGGATTAGACATTTTCAACAGGCTTGAGGTTAAATATATAATCTTAGGAAGAAACAAAAATGTAGTCACCAATAAGATTGACATTTGAGAGCATTAGGCCACGTGGACATGGAAGGTTTTAGTAATCCATGCTCACTTTCCATTTAGGCTTTGGTACAAACTTAAGGGTGACCTTTGATTTTTTTGTCCAGAATATTACTGTGATAAAATGTACACATACATCAGGTGACATGAGTATTTCTTCCACCATTTTTTGAGGAATATTTTGAAAACGTATAAATTAGTATTGAGGGTAAAAATAGGTGTACCCTGTGTCTATGAATATAGAGATAATGCATGAATAGATCATACAGTTAATAAATAATATAACTGGTTCCCCTTTAAATAATGTATTGAATTGATATCTGAAAATATATAAGAAATCATATATTTTTTAATTAATTTTTATTGTAGGTTGTTCAAAACATTACATAGTTCTTGATATATCATATTTCACACTTTGATTCAAGTGGGATATGAGCTCCCATTTTTACCCCATATACAGATTGCAGAATCACATCAGTTGCAGAACCATTGATTTACATATTGCCATTCTGGTGTCTGTTGTATTCTGCTGCCTTTTCTATCCTCTACTATCCCCCTTCCCCCCTCCCCTCCCCTCTTCTCTCTCTACCCCCTCTACTGTAGTTCATTTCTCCCCCTTATATTTTCCTCCTTTCCCCCTCACATCCTCTTGTATGTAATTTTGTATACCCCTAAGGGTCTCCTTCCATTTACATGCAATTTCCCTTCTCTCTCCCTTTCCCTCCCACCTCTCATCCCTGTTTAATGTTAATCTTCTTCTCATGCTCTTTGTCCCTACTCTGTTCTTAGTTACTCTCCTTATATCAAAGAAGACATTTGGCATTTGTTTTTAAGGGATTGGCTAGCTTCACTTAGCATAATCTGCTCTAATGCCATCCATTTCCCTCCAAATTCTATGATTTTGTCATTTCTTAATGCAGAGTAATACTCCATTGTGTATAAATGCCACATTTTTTTTATCCATTCGTCTATTGAAGGGCATCTAGGTTGGTTCCACAGTCTTGCTATTGTGAATTGTGCTGCTATGAACATGGATGTAGCAGTGTCCCTATAGTGTGCTCTTTTTAGGTCTTTAGGGAATAGACCGAGTAGGGGAATAGCTGGATCAAATGGTGGTTCCATTCCGAGCTTTCCAAGAAATCTCCATACTGCTTTCCAAATTGGCCGCACCAATTTGCAGTCCCACCAGCAATGTACAAGAGTACCCTTTTCCCCACATCGTCACCAGCACTTGATGCTGTTTGACTTCCTAATGGCTGCCAATCTTACTGGAGTGAGATGGTATCTTAGGGTGGTTTTGATTTGCATTTCTCTGACTGCTAGAGATGGTGAGCATTTTTTCATATACTTGTTGATTGATTGTATGTCCTCCTCTGAGAAATTTCTGTTCAGGTCCTAGGCCCATTTGTTGATTGGGTTATTCGTTATCTCATTGTCTAATTTTTTTAGTTCTTTGTATATTCTGGATATTATGGCTCTGTCTGAAGTGTGAGGAGTAAAGATTTGTTCCCAGGACGTAGACTCCCTATTTACCTCTCTTATTGTTTCTTTTGCTGAGAAAAAACTTTTTAGTTTGAGTAAGTCCCATTTGTTGATTCTAGTTATTAACTGTTGTGCTATGGGTGTCCTATTGAGGAATTTGGAGCCCGACCCCACAGTATGTAGATCATAGCCAACTTTTTCTTCTATCAAATGCCATGTCTCTGATTTGATATCAAGTTCCTTGATCCACATTGAGTTAAATTTTGTGCATGGCGAGAGAAAGGGATTCAGTTTCATTTTGTTGCAAATGGATTTCCAGTTTTCCCAACACCATTTGTTGAAGATGCTATCCTTCTTCCATTGCATGCTTTTAGCCCCTTTATCGAATATAAGATAGTTGTAGTTTTGTGGATTGGCTTCTGTGTCCTCTATTCTGTACCATTCGTCCACCCACCGGTTTTGTTACCAGTACCATGGTGTTTTTGTTACTATTGCTCTGTAGTATAGTTTGAAGTCTGGTATAGCTATCCCGCCTGATTCACACTTCCTGCTTAGCATTGTTTTTGCTATTCTGGGTCTTTTATTTTTCCATATGAATTTCATGATTGCTTTCTCTATTTCTACAAGAAATGTCGTTGGGATTTTGATTGGCATTGGATTAAACCTATAGAGAACTTTTGGTAATATCGCCATTTTGATGTTGTTACTTCTACCTATCCATGAACAGGGTATATTTTTCCATCTTCTAAGATCTTCTTCTATTTCTTTCTTTAGGGTTCTGTAGTTTTCAGTGTATAAGTCTTTCACCTCTTTTGTTAGGTTGATTCCCAAGTATTTTACTTTTATTGAGGATATTGTGAATGGGGTGATTGTCCTCATTTCCATTTCAGAGGATTTGTCGCTGATATACAGGAATGCCTTTGATTTATGCGTGTTGGTTTTATAGCCTGCCACTTTGCTGAATTCATTTATTAGCTCTAATAGTTTCTTTATAGACCCTTTTGGGTCTGCTAGGTATCGAATCATGTCATCTGCAAATAGTGATAATTTGAGTTCTTCTTTTCTATTTTTATGCCTTTATTTTCTTTCGTCTGTCTAATTGCTCTGGCCAGTGATTCGAGAACTATGTTGAACAGAAGTGGTGAGAGAGGGCATCCCTGTCTTGTTCCAGATTTTAGAGGGAATGCCTTCAGTTTTTCTCCATTCAGAATGATGCTAGCCTGAGGCTTAGCATAGATTGCTTTTACAATATTGAGGTATGTTCCTGTTATCCCTAGTTTTTCTAGAGTTTTGAATATAAAGGGATGCTCTACTTTGTTGAATGCTTTTTCCGCATCTATCGAGATGATCATATGGTTCTTATTTTTAAGCCTATTGATGTGGTGAATAACAATTATTGATTTCCGTATATTGAACCAACCTTGCATCCCAGGGATAAATCCTACCAGATCATGTTGCACAATTTTTTTGATATGTTTTTGTATCCGGTTCGCCAGAAGTTTATTGAGGATTTTTGCATCTAGGTTCATTAGAGATATTGGTCTGTAGTTTTCTTTCTTTGAAGTGTCTTTGTCTGATTTAGGAGTCAGGGTGATGTTGGCCTCATAGAATGAATTTGGAAGTTCTCCCTCTTTTTCTATTTCCTGAAAAAGCTTGAAAAGTATTGGTATTAGTTCCTCTTTAAAGGTTTTTTAAAACTCTGCTGTATACCCATCCGGTCCTGGGCTTTTCTTAGTTGGTAGTCTTTTGATGGTATCTTCTATTTCCTCAATTGATATTGGTCTGTTTAGGTTGTCAATATCCTCCTGACTCAATCTGGGCAAATCATATAACTTAAGAAATTTATCGATGCCTTCACTATCTTCTATTTTGTTGGAGTATAAGGATTCAAAATAATTTCTGATAATCTTCTGTATTTCTGAAGTGTCTGTTGTGATATTGCCGTTTTCATCCCGTATGCTGGTAATATGAGTTCTCTCTCTTCTTCTCTTCGTTAGCGTGGCTAAGGGTCTGTCGATTTTTTTTATTTTTTCAAAGAACCAACTTTTAGTTTTGTCAATTTTTTCTATTGTTTCTTTCATTTCTATTTCATTAATTTCAGCTCTGATATTAATTATTTCTTGTCTTCTACTTCTTTTGCTGTTGTTTTTCTCTTCTTTTTCTAGGATTTTGAGTTGAAGTATTAGATCATTTATTTGTTGGTTTTTTCTTTTTTTAAGGAATGAACTCCAAGCAATAAATTTTCCTCTTAGAACTGCTTTCAATGTGTCCCATAGATTCCAATATGTTGTGTCTGTGTTTTCATTTATCTTTAAGAATTTTTTAATTTCCTCCTTGATGTCTTCTATAACCCATTGATCATTCAGTAACTTATTGTTCATTCTCCCAAGTGATGCATGATTTTTCCTTACTTCTTTTATCGTTAATTTTCAATTTCATTCCATTATGATCAGATAAGATGCATAGTATTATCTCTACTCCTTTATATTGTCTAAGAGTTGCCCTGTGACATAATATATGATCTATTTTTGAGAAGGATCCATGTGCTGCTGAGAAAAAAGTGTAACTGCTTGATGTTGTTTGGTATATTCTATATATGTCAATTAAGTCTAGGTTATTAATTGTGTTATTGAGCTCTATAGTTTCCTTATTCAACTTTTGTTTGGAAGATCTGTCCAGTGGTTAGAGAGGTGTGTTGAAGTCTCCCATGATTATTGTATGGTGGTCTATTAGACTCTTGAAATTGAGAAGTGTTTGTTTCATGAACATAGCTGCACCATTGTTTGGGGCATATATATTTATGATTGTTATGTCTTGTTGGTGTATGGTTCCCTTGAGAAGTATGTAGTGTCCATCTTCATCCCTTTTGATTAACTTTGGCTTGAAATCTATTTTATTTGATATGAATATGGACACTCCTGCTTGTTTCCGAAGTCCATATGAGTGATATGATTTTTCCCAACCTTTCGCCTTCAGTCTAAGTATGTCTTTTCCTATCAAATGCATCTCCTGAAGGCAGCATATTGTTGGGTCTTGTTTTGTGATCCATTCTACTAGCCTGTGTCTCTTAATTGGTGAGTTTAAGCCATTAACATTTAGGGTTATTATTGAGATATGGGTGTTCTTCCAGCCATATTGGTTTATTTATGTTACTAAACATGGTTTGTTTTCCTCTTTGATTATTCCCCCCCTTTACTGTACTACCTCCCGCTGTTGGTTTTCATTGACATTTTCCATTTCCTCTTCCTGTAATATTTTGCCGAGGATGTTTTGAAGAGATGGTTTTCTAGCTGCAAATTCTTTTAACTTTTGTTTATCATGGAAGGTTTTAATTTCATCTTCCATCCTGAAGCTTAATTTCACGGGATACACAATTCTTGGTTGGAACCCATTTTCTTTTAGTGTATGAAATATGTTATTCCAGGATCTTCTAGCTTTCAGAGTCTGTGTTAAAAGATCAGCTGTTATCCTGATTGGTTTACCCCTAAATGTAATCTGCTTCCTTTCTCTTGTAGCTTTTAAAATTCTCTCCTTATTCTTTATGTTGGGCATCTTCATTATAATGTGTCTAGGTGTGGATCTCTTATGATTTTGCACATTCGGCGTCCTGTAGGCTTCTAGGATTTGGGATTCTGTCTCATTCTTCAAGTCTGGGAAGTTTTCTCGTATTATTTCGTTGAATAGATTGCTCATTCCTTTGGTTTGGACCTCAATACCTTCCTGTATCCCAATGACTCTTAAGTTTGGTCTCTTTATGTTATCCCATATTTCTTGAATGTTCTGCTCATGGTTTCTTAACAGCTTTGCTGAGCTGTCTATGTTCTTCTCCAGTTGAAATACTTTGTCTTCATTGTCTGATGTTCTATCTTCTAAGTGTTCTACTCTGCTGGTAGTATTCTCAATTGAGTTTTTAAGTTGGTTTATTGTTTCCTGCATTTCCAGGATTTCTGTTTGTTTGTTTTTTATAACCTCTATCTCCCTGAATAATTCATCTTTTGCTTCTTGGATTTGTTTATGGAATTCATTGTCGAAGTGGTCGAAGTGGTCTTTCATTGTCTGATTTTGCTGTCTAATGTCTTCCTTGAGACTCCAGATCATCTGAAGCATGTATATCCTGAATTCTTTATCTGACATTCCATCTGCTGCAGATATTACCTCTTCTAAAGTTGAATTGACCTGCATTGCTTGTGGTCCTTTTTTTCCTTGTCTTTTCATACTGATCGCGTTTCTTTCTGCTTGGTGAAACTGTTGTGTTATTGATTTTTCCCCCTATATATTTATATTGCTTTTGTATAGCTGCATCGTCTCCCTTGCAGGCTTTGGCAGTGGTTCTGCCCCTCCTTCAATTGAGGCAATGTGCCTACCACGCCAGGAGGCCGCTGTGCCTGTACTTTCGATGGGCCTGTTCTTTCGGTGGTCACAGGTCCGCCTACCTTGCAGGAGTGAGCAGCGGTTTTGCCCCTCCGCTGGCCACTAGGCCTGTTCTGTCTGTCGGTTGCAGGTCTGTCTACCTAAAAGGCGCTGGTGGCGGCCCTGCCCCTCCCCCAACCGGGGTGATGTATCTGGCGGGCCACTGGGCCTGTTTTGTCGGTGGTCACGGTTCCGCCTACATTGCACGCGCGTGGAGCAGCTGTGTCCCTCTGAGAGTTGCTGAGCCTGACCTGCCGGTGGATGCAAGTGTGCCTACCTTGCAGGCGCAGGGGTGGCTCTGCCGCTCCGCGGGTCACTGGGCCTGATCTGCTGGTGAGTTGCAGGTCTGCCTAACTTGCAGGCGCCCGGCGGCTCTGCCCCTCCCCCAACCGGGGCGGGGCGATGTGTCTGGCCAGCCGCTGGGCCTGTTCCGTTGGTGGTCACGGTTCAGCCTACCTAGCAGGCACGTGGGGCAGCTGTGTCCCTCCGCAGGTTTTTGGGCCTGACCTGCCGGTGGGTCGCAGGTCTGCCTACCTTGTAGGCTCGGGGGGCGGCTCTGCCGCTCTGTGGATTGCTGTGCCTGTTTTGCTGGTGGGTCGCGGGTCCGCCTACCTTGCAGGCACCCGGCGGCTCTGCCCCTCCGCAAACCGGAGCTATGTGTCTGGCGGTCCACTGGGCCTTTTTTGTCGGTGGTCACGGTTCCGCCTACCCTGCACGCGCGTGGAGCAGCTGTGTCTCTCTGAGAGTTGCTGGGCCTGACCTGTCGGTGGGTGGCAAGTGCGCCTACCTTGCAGGCCCGGGGGTGGCTCTGCCGCTCCGCGGGTTGCTGGGCCTGATATGCTGGTGAGATGCAGGTTTGCCTAACTTGCAGGCGACCGGCGGCTCTGCCCCTCCCCCAACCGGGGTGGGGCAATGTGTCTGGCCGGCCTCTGAGCCTGTTCTGTTGGTGGTCAGGGTTCTGCCTACCTAGCAGGCTCGTGGGGCAGCTGTGCCCCTCCGCAGGTTTTTGGGCATGACCTGCCGGTAGGTCACAGGTCTGCCTACCTTGTAGGCTCGGGGGGTGGCTATGCTGCTCTGTGGATTGCTGTGCCTTTTCTGCTGGTGGGTCGCGGGTCCGCCTACCTTGCAGGCGCCCGGCGGCTCTGCCCCTCCCCCAACCGGGGTGGGGCAATGTGTCTGGCCGGCCTCTGAGCCTGTTCTGTTGGTGGTCACGGTTCAGCCTACCTAGCAGGCACGTGGGGCAGCTGTGCCCCTCCGCAGGTTTTTGGGCATGACCTGCCGGTAGGTCACAGGTCTGCCTACCTTGTAGGCTAGGGGGGTGGCTATGCTGCTCTGTGGATTGCTGTGCCTTTTCTGCTGGTGGGTCGCGGGTCCGCCTATCTTGCAGGCGCCCGGCCGCTCTGCCCCTCCCCCAACCGGAGGGATGTGTCTGGCGGTTCACTGGGCCTGTTTTGTCGGTGTTCACAGTTCCGCCTACCTTGCCCACGCGTGGAGCAGCTGTTTCATTAGTGCCTGGGCACACTCTTCTTGTTGGCCTCCCTCAGGCCCTAAGTTTGTAGAACTTGGGGCTGAGAACCCCCAGCCAATTTGCTTACCTTCTGGTAGCCACGCCCCCGTATCTGGTGCAAGAGACCTAAGTTGTCAGCACTGGTGGGAGCGGTAGCCGTGAGTCCCACGCCGAGGCGAGTCGGTGCAAGAGACCTCAGTTGTCAGCACTGGTGGGAGCGGTAGCTGGGAGTCCCACTCCGCGCAGCTCCCGCCGGCTCCTGTGCCAGCGCTGCCTCCGGGTTTTCTTGACTACCACGCCGGCAGGTCGCTGGACCTGTTCCGGGCCCGGGTGGCGGCTCTGTTCGGCCCCTCTGGCCTCCACAGTATTCAGCAGGACCCGGACCGAGAAACAGTTTCCGCGGGTTCTTTATCACCGGGCCAAAACAGTTCCGGGAGCCAGGATTCGGCCTCTCTGGACTTGGTGCATGCTCCGACAAGAGCAGGTTCCAAGAAGCAGGTTCCATGTGAAATATATGCCTATAAATTTGTGAACATGTGGATGAAATATATATCCTATAATGTGCATAAACTGAAGAAATAGTAATGTACCAGTGTTGAAATAAAAATGAACTTCAAAATACTTATCATGTCCCATAGGAATCTACTTGCATTGATGTGAAACTGGATCAGTTACTGTAGAAATATTAGGATTCATATGCACCATTCACTGAAGTTAGTTTTCAATACTAGGAAAAAAATACGTATATCAGGTGAATGAATATTTCTGAGAATAATCTTGTGAAAAGTTTTTTATAAATCCACATACATATTCATGAATGAATTTAGGGAGTGTATAATAAGACACATATATTAAATATTTTGAAATATCTGGAGAGAATATATATATATATATATATATATATATATATATATAACCACAAACAGATTTTAAAAATTAGCAATATATATGCCAATCGAATTACAACGTGAAATACATATCATCCACAGATCCAAAAATATTCATTTTACTGGATATGGATTTATGTATAACTTTTTTCAACTAGGAAGCTCACCCATAGTTTGAATTTTCAGTTCAAACAGTGTTTAGGAGGAGTGATCTCTTCTCACACTTTGTATCTGCCAAGTTATGTAACTCACAAGAATGTACGTGTGATACCAGGTAGGATTCTATATGTGCATATAAAAATACATGTGCTGAATATAATACAGAGAAAGGGAGACAGGAATTCACATATTTGTTAACTTTAAAAGCACATGGAAAACTATTTCAACAAAAAATTTACTAGATTTATAACTCCTACCCTATATAATGCAAAAGGCAAGTCCAAGTATACAACGTGCCTCCTCTGAACTGCTTGTATTTCTATTCTGTTTCGGTTATTTTTCTCCATCATATTAGGATTAGTATTCAGAATCTAGTAGGGTATGTGTTAGTGTCAGGGATTCAGTATATCAAATGTAAAATAGAAAAATGAAACCAATGTGTATGCAAATATGTGCTAAACAAAATCTTCCCACTCTCATCCAGAACAATTCCTTGACATTTCCTTCCCCCAAAGTAAGACACAATTAGAGAAGTAGACTAATAAAATCTGTGAATAATATGCTCAGGAGTTTACAACCTTGGAAGTGGTAGAGGAGTTTTCCTAGTATGGGACAGGATAAACACTCCATATATATGGAGCTCTGCTGGCCTAAATACTTCTTGAGAAACTGCCTCTGAGTTTGGGCACTTGAAATATATGTTTTTGTCAGGAGCTTTAGCTTCTTTCTAGTGAGACCATCAAAGCTGTGTCTGCATCTATGTGACCTGGAGGACATGATTTCTTATTTTCCAATGAACATGAGGCAGCAGTGCTGAATTCTCTCTTTGTAAGTAAACTGTGGCCACTGGGGGCTAAGGGTATTCCCATGTGGACTGGGAAGCCATTTGGTCATCCTCCACTTTTCGTGGTGTTTCTTGCTGCTGCACTGGGACTTTGGCATTTGCTTCATGAAATAAAAGAAGTTCAACTGGGACACAGTTCTGGAGGCAATTCTGTCATGTGTGGTTGGTCAGGGTCTGCAGTAGAATGCACCAACCAGGCTTCTATCCCACATAGCTTGGCCACATGTCCATAGCAACCTGATTCTGAACATTGCCCGGAAACATCTCCATATAACACGAAGCCTTTACATGGAAGGGTCTGCTGGCTGCACCATGTCAGTCACAAGCCATTTGGAAGCCAATGGCAGATCCACATGGCCCCACCACAAATTTTTTATCACACATCTGCCTACCACTGCTCTAGGCCCAATACTCAGCAGGTTCCAACATACTGGCATCACTGTTCTACACCATTTTCGTGAAACCCACTCAATCAAGGCACTGTCTTGCATATTTACGATCAGCAACAGGACATCCAAAGTTTCTCCAGTGACACCTGGTCATGGGAATTTCAAAAATTTCATGGTATTTATCTAGGCATTTTTCAAGGATGACGTTGCAGGCACTGTGGGTTTCAATTCATTCAGGAACCATTAAATGGTGAGGAAGCTCATTTCAATGAATGCTCTGTAGAACTCTCACAGGCAAGGCTTCCCAAAGAGTGGCCAAAATGTCACATGAAGCCAGGCCCATTGAGGTCTACAATGTGACGTCCCTGGGTGTTGTGACTCTCAACTATGGCTGCCAAGTCTTTCAGAATTAAATCATGTGATATCCTGGCTGAGATACCCAGGGCTCTGTGGAAAGCCAACCTGGGCCTAGATCTCAGTTTCCAAGGGTGATTCTCATGGGTGGACTCCTAAAATCCCAACAAAATTCATGGCAATACTTCTCTGAATTCAGTCTCTAAGGGGAATCACACCAGAGTTCAAGCCCAGGTGGTCCAGGTCATGTCTTCATACTGGACACAAATGACCAAATTTAAAACCAAAACCCTCCCATATGGCCCTCATCTTCTTCCATATAGACACTAATCACAACCTCTGGCGGAAGGTTTCCATGAGTGGCGGAGTCCAAGAGAGTGTCCAAAATAACTCCCTTGCCCCTCATTGGCGTAAATTCAGGGTGGTCTGGACACCCTTCATGTGAAACAGGAGTGATCAAATATGGTAGACGTTAATACTTCTATGCTTCTCCAATTTGTGGAAAACTGAGTGTCAGGTATATATTTTTATGTGATTTGCAGTCATGAGAAATCACAAGCACCTCTGCAGGTCTTTGAAGAAACCATTTGACCCAAAGGATCCCTATTCTCACTTGATGGAGTTCAAGAACTTTAAAGAGGAAGGCGACAGACTTCATCCACAAGGACTGCTTTTTGGCCATTTTGGTTTTGGATGCACACATGGGATCTCTCTTTACATCCACCAGGTGCTGAGAATCTAAGCCACAACCTCACACAGGGCCAAGAGGCTGATTCAGACACATCCCTTTCCAAAGCAATTAAGCAAAGAGCCACAGGTGATGCCCATTCATTTCCATTTGAAAACTGTTTTCTTTAGGCTTTACAAAGGGGTGGCCTGAGGCAAAGACCTTCCTGACATTCAGGGGAACAGAACAATAGGTTAGCAAATGGCCCAAAGCAGTGTTTCTCCACTGAGACTTTCCTGGTCACACTGATATCTGAATTTTCTGAGATGCTCACCATTCCCTTCAGCTATCCAGTACATGGCCATGTCACAGAGCTTGGAGGTGGTACATATCTTGGTCACAAAATCATGAGCCTATTCTGGAGAGTGGCCAGAATTCAGGAAGAAAACAGGAACTTAGGAAGACAGCAGGTGTTACCCATCCATAAGGCAAGCCGCATTCCTTTCATACATTGGGCAGAAAGAATTCTGGTAAGCTTTCTACTAGCCTGGACACATCCTTTGATGCATTCTCTTTTCTAATGTCTACAACCATGGACACAGTGGGATACACAGACTTAAAAACACTCGCCTTGTCAAATCACTTGTTAGAAATCGTCCACTCCAAACCAAACAAACTGTCTTTCCTACCTATTCTAAAAACATGATACAAAATCACAAACACACACTCACAACCACAAAGTCACCTCCTTTCCCAAAGTAGGTCTCTGACTATCGGGTGTGACCTCTGACTGGTGGGCCGTACTATGTTCCCATCAAATGGCCTGTTCTGTCTCAGATCTGGTTTCCTTGGCCAACTCTGTGAAGTTGTCAGGAGACAGCGGTGAGCCACTTCCTGCTTACTCAGGAAAGGCCACTCTTCAGAGCTTTCCTTGCATTTGGCCATCCTCACATCAGTAGATACCAAGAAAGACTGACTCTGTCCTTGGTAAATCAAAAGAAGGGAGACCACTGGGACTGGGCCTGGGACTAGATTTGTGTGCCTCCATGCCTGGATCCCAAGTTCAGAGAGTTCCATCACCAAGAATGTGAGGTGAGGTCACTTCCTTCAGGAACTGAATGAGGTCAATGCCTTGGCAAGCACGTTGTCCTAACATTTGCTTCCAAAGGTCCCATGAAATGGAGGCTGTCCCTAATTCCTTTGACACTTTCACAAGTTAGAATAGTATATCAAACATTGGTAACCAGGAACAGCTCTCCACAGAGGCCTCGTTTTGTCCTCCTTCTCTACATAAAGAAGAGAGAGGCTGATTCAGACACATCCCTTCATGCTGACCATGTTGTTTGCAATGAAAGATGACTTTTGCTCTCTCAGTTCCTTCATAGGTGCCTACAACTTCTCTAGGGATCATTTGCGCATAGACCTTTGAGTTTCTCAGCAGTTGGAAGATCCCCTACATTCCTGTATTTTAAGACCAACTCTGTCCTTGCTCTTCTCTAAAGTTAGATTGAGGGAACAGTGTATGGTTAGGGTTAATAACAGGTTTGATTTGGAATAGAAATCATTCTGCTGGATGAATAATGGTATTGGGAATCTGCGATATTTTCAAGAATATATAGGTAAAATATATGAATCTGAAAACAGAAACCTAGGTAAGATTTGAAGCCCAGAAGGGCATTGGGCCCTTGATTGCGGTATTAAGCATAGGACCTTGTAACTTGGATGATTGATTTTCAAAGAGAACTTCCAGTCAAAATGGATAGTCAGAAGTATTAGGAAGATAGTCGGTATGTTTATAAAGGAGACTGAGTATAGGATTTGGACCAAAAGTTCTTTAGCTATAGGGTTTCGGGTATTGAGTGAATGTAAATGTCAGCACATGTGAAGAATTAATCACAATGATGAACTGGGGAAAATATGTAGGAATGCAGATATCAATAGAGACTTTAGGAAATCTGGCAAAGTATAGTCGGTAGTGAAATGTTAATAAAATAGATTCTTGTCACTTCCTGTTTTTCTGTATGCTTAATAAAACACTGTTGAAATCTTGAGAAGTGTTTTCTAAACTTTTTCCCAGAATGTGCTGTCCCCAACTGCCAAACTTCAGAATGTACTCCCTCACCCAGTTGCACGCAAACTGCTCACCCGCCCAGGCCCATCAATAAACTTTCCTCCCTGCCCTCTTCAAGGAAAGTATATAAGCTCTGCTTAAGCTGTTCTCAGGGTTCTCTGCTCTATTCAAATGAGCTCTGAGCCCCAGCATGCTGGACCCCCAATAAACCCTTTGTTTTTGCATGAGAGAGTCTCTTAGTGGTCTCTTCCCCCAATGCTCTTCCGATCTTTATATATGGAGGTTCCACCGAAATCCAGCAGCGGTGAACGAGAGACCCCAATGGGCTACTCTCAGGGTAAGTAAGGCGCCTCTTTCTGGTTTCAGGTTTCAGGTTAGGGCTTGGCAAAATGGCTGTCGATGAAGTGTGTGAGCTCTCTTTGATGGTGGCTGGCAGACGTGTCACAGAGCCACAAGCCAAGTCCCTGGGGGACGCCACAGAGGACTCCGGAATCGAGGAATAATAGTCCCCTCGACTCAGTGATACTTTGTTTCAGATTCGGTATTGCCAGCCCATCGGGTTTTGCCACAAGCTCAGTCTTGGTCTCAGTGTTGGACGTCCATTGCCTGTCTTTATTGTTTTCTCTTGTCTGTGTCCTGTGTCGTTGCTTTTACTGTTTGTGTATCTTTCATTATGGGACAGATCACTTCAATGCCTCTGTCCCTGACCCTTGATCTATGGACCAAAGTCCGCTTAAGGGCTCAGAATGTTTCTTTTTCAGTAAAACGCTGGACCTGGCAGACTCTGTGTGCCTCAGAATGGCCCACCTTTGGATTCGGATGGCCCCTAGAAGGATCTTTCTACTTCCCACTAATTTAAAAAGACAGAGATATTGTCTTACAGCCAGGGCCACATAGCCATACTGATAAACAGGAATATACCTTAACTTGGCAGGAAATCTGCAAATCTCCTCTTCCGTGGTTGAAGCCTTTCCTTGCTGTGTCCCCGTTCCTACTCCTTCCCCCACGATATCTCAACCCCTCTGCTCCTCCTCCTCCTCCACCCTCTGTTCTCCCTGAGTCACAAGATTTGACTCTACTGGACTCTCCTCCCCTTCCTTATCTTCTACCCTTGTCCCACAACCCCCAACACCCTCTAAGTGATTCTCTAGCTGCTGACTCAGCCTCTCCGCAATTGGAGGAAGCTAAGCCAGCCCAGGGCCCTCCAGATAACTCCCCTGCGTCACACACAGCCCCTCCTCCCCTGGAGACAGCTGGAGTTGCTAAAGGAACTCGCCGGTGGCAAATGATTGAAAACCCTGGAACTCCCGTGTTGCTTCCCTCCATCCCTAAGGGCCAATGATTGACGATGGCCATGGGGAAAAAAAATGGAAGCCTACCAGTATTGGCCTTCTCCTCTTCAGACCTATATAAATGGAAAAATAACAATCCCCCTTTTACCGAGGACCCAACCTGGCTCTCAGGTCTGGTGAAGTCATTGATGTTTTCACACCAACCTACTTGGGATGACTGCCAACAACTCCTAGGGTCTCTCTTCATGACAGAGGAACAAAAAGAATCCTCCTGGAGCCTAGAAAAAAGTATCCTCGGACCAAATGCGTGACCGACACAACTTCCCAACATATTCAAAGCCGGTTTTCTCTTGAAACGACCCAACTGGGACCCCAACACCTTTGAAGGTAGGGAGCATCTGTCCACTTATCGCCGGGCTCTAATAGTGGGTATCTTAGTGGCCGCTAGGTGACCAACTAATTTGGCCAAGGTAAGAGAGATTATTTAAGGGCCTGATGAATCTCCCTCTATGTTCCTAGAGATAATTATGTAGGCATATAAGAGACATACTCCTTTCGATCATCAGGCAGAGGATCAAAAGGCATCTGTCACAATGGCCTTTATTGGGAAAGCTGCCCTGGATATTAAAAGAAAGTTACAATGCTTAGATGGATTACAAGATATGACTTTGAGGGATTTAGTCAGAGAACCCGAGAAGGTATACTTTAAGAGAGAAACTGAGGAAGAGAAGGGAGCTGAGTGAGGATAAAAGAAACAAAAGACAGACTAAGGCATTGACTAAGGTCCTGGTCACAACAAAAAATAGGCCAGAAATTAAGAAACAGAAAGACAGGAAGGGATACCTGGGCACACACTAGAGGCCACCCCTGGCCTCAGATCAATGTGCCTACTCTAAAGAAAAAGGACACTGGGCCAAAGAGTGCCCTAGAAAGAGACAGCCATGCCAGCCAGATATTCTGACTCTGGAGGAATACTAAGAAAGTCCGGGCTCAGATCCTCTCCCTGACCTCAAGGTAACTTTTGAAGTGGAAGGGAACACAATAAACTTTGAAGTAGATACAGGGGCAATATACTCAGCCCATAAGGCCCATTGGGCCCTCTACCGAATAAAAGGTCTCTAATTCAAGAGTCTAACAGAAGTAAATATCGGGCTTTGACAACTAAGAGGACCATGGACCAGGGAAAAGGAAAAATCCATCACTCCTTCCTAGTAATCCCAGAATGCCTGGCCCCATTGATGGGCAGAGTTCTGCTCACCAAGCTCTGGGCCAAAATAACTTTTAACCCTGAAGGCCCCCAAGTGGAATTTTTTAAACCTTCAGTAACTACTCCTATAATCATGGCTCTAACTATGTCAGTAGCAAATGTTCCTCAACTCACTCACCTTTGTTCAAAGAAACTGCATTCATTCGTGAAGGATCAAGAACACAGTTTTCCACTAACCTACTCACAGCAAAAGGAAATAACTGAATGGGTAACAAAAGCCTTTCAGGTCCATTAATTGGTTAAAGCTTACACTTCCAAGCTTCCTGCAGGAAAGCACCTATGAGGAACCAGACGAGGACAATTCTGGGAAGTGGACTTTACTGAAATTAAGCCAGTAAGGTATGGACTTAAATAACTCCTAGTCTTTGAACATACATTTTCAGGATGTATTGAAGCCTTCCCCACACACACAAAAAAAAAAGAAATAAAAGAGAAGAAAAAAGAAACATCACAAATGGTTGTAAAGAAGATCCTGGAAGATATTTATTCTCCCCTTGACGACCAGTAGTCTTAACCCTCATCAGCCCCTTAAGCTGCGATGGCTGATCACAAATCCTACTGGACACGAAGTATGGCCTATCTCGAATACAGCCCCCTTACGAACCTGGTGACCATCTCTCCACCCAGTCATTTGTCAGCTGGCTATAGGTCTTTCCTATTGGGATATCCCTGATTAACAGGATCCCACTAAAATTCCATTAAATCCCTTCCGTACCATAGATAATGGAAACAAACATTATAGATGTAGGGACACGTGAGCCAGATGCAAGTTGGCTAGCCTAGATTACTATGTTTGCCCGGCAGACTATCAAAGCCACAAACAGTCACGGTTGTGGGGGGGGGAGAGCAGACTTCCATTGTAAGTCATGGGGATGTGAGCATACAGGGACTGTCAGATGGAACCCAAACTCCTCATCAAATTCTGTACACAGCATTGGCCATATTACGAATTAGATAACCAAAACCGATGGCCCCCAGAGGGGTCTCTAGATCCGCAAATTCTGTGTGACCTTTTTAACTTCTGCAAGTGCTCAAAAGGGTGAAAGGAGATTCCGCTATGCGGAGGCCTTCTCTCTCCTTTGCTCACATCCTGAAATATGCTTCTCCAATAGATGCTCACCCTCAGCCTTGTGCTCCAGACTCTCCGCTGTCACTCCCACCTCAGCAACTTGATTTCTCCCCTCCAATATCTAGATCAAAATCCCAAATCTCGACTGGTTCTCAGACCATTGCTCCCTTGCTGAGGTCGCAGGTACTGAGGTACCACTCCATTCACTCACTCCTCTCCGCTCCTATCAGTGCCCGCACCGGGTCCCACCCAGTCCTCTTACCACCTAATGCAAAGCTCAAACCCGCTGAGAAGAATCCTCAGACCCTAATACAAGATGTAATAAAAATGGCCTTTAATGTTGCTTTGTCATCACTAAAAACAGGTTACTAAGAATTTAAAGTCCCTCAAAGGCTTTTTGGAAACTCACTCCCGTCTCCCCCTCTGTTCTATCTGTTCTACTGCTCAAGTTTTTGTTGCTATTAAGATCCCAAAGCCCTCTCCCAATATTCTTTTCATCTCTCCTTCCTCATTCTCAGATCCACAGAGCTGCTCTTATCCCTGCCTTCCAAATTGTCCCCCTCTGTACCAGGCCCACAGAAAAGTCTTAACTGACCTTCTCCAGAAGTCTTCACCATGGCTGATTTAGGACTTTCAGCAAAAGAGTCCCTATAAAAGAGTTCACTGTAGATAAACTTCCTATTTTTGTGTTGCCCTGGTCTCCTTGGCAACTGGCTAAAAAATTCAGCACTCCTGATCTAGACACACCCTTACTAGTTTTTCACAAAATATTTGAAAAAAAGGCCTCTGGCCTTGAGCTGGGGTTTCACAGAGATGGCTACATTTCTAAGATAAAGAAGTTACAAACTGGGCTGTATGGAAACAGCTGGAAGGGGGAAAAAAAGAAAGGGAAGACACCCCCACCCAGGTGTCCTTGAAAAGTTAACTTGCCCAAACTGAGGAAAAAACAGAAACAAAAACTGCTTTTTGTGAACTTCTGCAGACTGTGAACTTCTGAGCCCCTTCCCTTACGTGTTGGGTACAAAATTCTGAAACTACGTAACTTTGGTTTCAGGGGATTAATTGATTACAACAGAAGCAATGCCCTCTATATCCGGTTGCAACCAAATAGGACTGTTTCCCTGTCTTTGGTGCTATCTTAGGTGCCTTGCCTTGTCCGTCCCTACAACAGTATAATTCTATATACTTAAACATTGTTTATGTTTTCATGAAATGGTCAACAGATGTGATTAATTGTGAAATGGTGCAGATGTTTCCCAGAGTGCTCTATCATGACGCAGGTTCATCTGAAGATCAAAGAGGGGGACATACAACCCGATTCCGCTGGGAACATATGTCCCTCACCTTAGCCATTCTATTACGAATAGGCGTTGCTGCAGGGTTGGGCACAAGAACCACTGCTCTGGTCCATGGGACACAACAAGTGACCCAATTAGAAGCAGCAATAGATCAAAACTTAAAGATTTTAGAAAACTCCATCACAGCTTTGCAGGAATCTTTAACCTCTCTCTCTGAAGTTGTTTTACAGAAAAGGCGAGGGTTGGACCTCCTTTTCATGACAGAAGGGGGCCTTTGTGCTTCATTGAGGGAAGAATGTTGTTTTTATGTCGACAATACTAGAGTTGTAAAAAAAATCTATGAGTAAATTAAAAAGATGCCTTGAAGAGCAACAACGAGAGAGAGAGGCACAAAAAGGGTAGTTTGAGTCTTTTTTTACACAGTCCCCCTGGTTAATTACGTTTTTATCAACCCTGGCCGGTCCAATAATAATCCTCATAGTATTACTAACTATAAAACCCTGTTTCCTCAATCATGTAATTTCTTTTCTCCAAGCTCAAATTGGACAAATTAAAATTATGGTACTACCCCACCAGCAGACATAGAAGGTGACACCCCACAAAGATCACTTTTATGATTAAAAGTAGCCAGAAAAAGAAGTGGGGAATGAAAGGTTAATAAAATATGTACTTGTCACTTCCTGTTTTTCTGTACGCTTAACAAAACACTGTTGAAATCTTGAGAACTCTTTGCTAATCTTGTTGCCAGAATGTGCTGTCCCCAATTGCCAAACTGCAGAATCTACTCCTTCACCCGGTTGAATAGAAACCTGAACTGTACTTGGATCATTGAATGTAGAAGAGAACATCCATTCAAAATGTTATAGTCAGTTTGATTAGAAAGATAGTCGGTAAGTTTAGGAAGAAAAGTGAGTATAGGATTTGGAACAAAAGTTCTTTAGCAATAGGGTTTTGGTTAGAGAGTCAATGTAAATGTCAACACAAGTGAAGAGTCAGTCAAAATGATGCACAGGGCCAAATATGTAGGAAAGCAGATATCAATAGAGACATTAGGAAATCAGGAAAAGAATAAAGTGAGTGATGGGATTAGATATTTTCAACAGGGTTGAGGATGAATATGTGAGCTTAGGATAAAACAAATATGAAGTCAACAATAGGATTGACATTTGATAGCATTAGCGTAGCCCAAGACAGTGTCCAAAATAAGCTCTGTTGCCCCTCATTTGCCTAAATTCCCAGTGGCCTGTACACCCTTCCTGTGTACCAGGAGTGATCAAATAGGCCTGCCCTTAATACTGCTCTGCTTCTCCAATTTGAGTCCTACTGAGTGTCGGGTACAGATTCTTTATGTGAATTGGAAAGATGAGAAAACTCAAGCACCTATTGGATAGCCTCTGAATAGATTTGAAGAACTCATTTGACCCAAAAGATCCCTATTCTCACTTGATGGAATTCAGGAACCTTACAGAGGAAGGCAAAATACTTCATCCACAATGACTGCTCTTTTTGCCATTTTGGATTTTATGCACCCATGGGATCTTTCTTTAGATCCTTCAGGTGCTGAGAATCTAAGTCAAAGAATCACACTGGGCCAAGAGGCTGATTCACACACATCTCTTTCCAAATCAATTAAGGAAAGAGCCAAAGGTAAAGCATATTCATTTCCATTTGAAAAATCTTTCCTTCAGGATTCACAAAGGGTTGGCCTGAGACAAAGACCTTCCTGACTCTCAGGGAAACAGAACAATAGGTAAGCAAATGGCCCAAAGCAGGGATTCTCCACTGAGACTTTACTGGTCACACTGATATCTGAGTTTTCTGAGATGCTCGCCATTCCATTCAGCTATCCAGTACATGGCCATGTCACAGAGCTTGGAGGTAGTACATATCTTGGACACAAAACCATGAGCCTATTCTGGAGATTGGCCATAATTCAGGAAGAAAACAGCAACTTAGGAAGGTAGCAGGTATCGCCCATCAATAAGGCAAGCCACAGTCAATTCATAAATTGTGCTGGATGAATGCTGGGAAGCTTTCTATGAGACAGGACACATCCATTGATGCATTCTCTTTTCTAATGTCTACAAGCACGGACACAGTGGGATACACAGACATAGAAACACTTGCATTGTCAAACGACTTACTAGAAACAGTTCACTCCAAACCAAACAAACCGCCTTTTCTACCTATTCTCAGAACATGAGACAAAACCACAAACCCACACCCGCAATGGCACCTCCTTCCCCCAAATAGGTCTGTGACTCTCCGGAGTGTGCTCTGACTGATGGGATATACTATGATCCTCCGAAATGGCCTGCCCTGTCTCAGATCTGGTCTTCTTGGCCAACAATGTGAAGTTGTTAGAAGCCAGGAGTGAGCCACTATCTGCTTTCTCAGGAAGAGCCCCTCTTCCGAGCTTTCCTGGCATTTGGCCATCCTCACATCAGTAGGTATCAAGAAAGACTGACTCTGTCTTTTGTAAATCCAAAAAAGTGAGACCACTGGGACTAGGACTGGGACTGGCTCTGGGTGCCTGGCTTTCTGTATCTCAAGTTCAGAGAGTTCCATCACCATGGAAGTGAGATGAGATCACTTCCTTCAGGAACTGAATGAGATCACTGCCTTGGCAACCACTTTGTCATAACAATTGCTCCCAACGGTCCCATAAGATGAGGGCTGCCCCTACTTCCTGTGACACTTTCACAAGTTAAAATGGTATATCACCTGTAGGCAAAAGGGAACAGCTCTCCACACAGGGCGGGTTTGGTCCATCTTCTCTACATTAAGAAGAGATAGGCTCATTCTGACTCAACCCTTAATCCTGACCAGGTTGTTTGCCATGGAAGATGATTTTTGCTCTCTCAGGTCTTACATAGCTGCCTACATCTTCTCCAGAGATCATTTCTGCATGGAGCTTTGAGGTTCTCAACAGATGGAAGATCCACTGCATTCCTGTATTGTAAGACCAACACTGTCCCTGCTCTTCTGTAAACATAGATGTGAATTGGAGTCATGAGAAAACCTACGAACCTATGGGATAGCCTCTGCAGGGCTTTAAAGAATTCACTTGACCTAAATAATCCCTATTCTCACTTAATGGAGGTCAGGAACCTTACAGAGGAAGGCAAGAGACTCTATCCACCATGACAGTTCTTTTGTCCATTTTGGTTTTGGATGCACAGATGGGATTTTTCTTTAGACCCATCATGTGCTGTGAATCTAAGCCACAGCCTCACATAGGGCCAAGAGGCTGATTCAGACACATCCATTTCCAAAGCAATTAACCGAAGAGGCACAGGTAATGACCATTCAATTCCATTTGAAAACTATTTTCTGCAGGCTTCACAAAGTGTGGCCTGAGGCAAAGACCTTCCTGACATTCAGGGCAACAGAATAGGTAAGCAAAAGGCCCAAAGCAGGGTTTCTCCACTGAGACTTTCTTGGGCATACTGATATCTGAGTTTTCTGAGATACTCACCATTCCCATCAGCTATCCAGTACATGGCCATGTCACAGAGATGGAGGTGGTACATATGTTGGACACAAAATCATGAGCATATTCTGGAGAGTGTCCAGAATTCAGGAAGAAAACAGGAATTTAGAAAGATGGCAGGAATTGCCCATCCATATGGCAAGCTGCAGTTCATTCATAAATTGCACAGGATGAATGCTTTGAAGCTTTCTCGTAGACAGGACACATCCATTGATGCATTCTCTTTTCTACTGTCTACAATCACGGACACAGTATGATATATAGACACAGAAACACTCACGTTGTCAAAGGACTTACTAGAAACAGTTCACTCCAAAACAAACAAACCAGCTTTCCTAACTATTCTCAGAACATGAGACAAAACCACAAACTCACACTCACACCCAAAATGGTACCTCTTTCCCCAAAGTAGGTCTGTGTCTATCCGGAGTGTCCTCTGACTTGTGGGCCATACTATGTTCCCCAAAAATGGCATGTCCTGTCTTCAATCTGGTCTCTTTAGCCAACTCTGTGAAGTTGTCAGGAGCCCGTGGTGAGAAACTACCTGCTTTCTCTGGAAAGGCCAGTCTTCATAGTTTCCAGGCATTTGGCTGTCCTCACATCAGTAGGTACCAAGAAAGAGTGACTCTGTCTTGTTAAATCCAAACAAGTGAGCCCACTGGGACATGGAGTGGGTTTGACTCTGTGTGCCTGGTTTCCTGGATCCCAAGATCACAGACTTTCATCACCAATAATGTAAGGTGAGGTAACTTCCTTCAAGAACTGAATGAAGTCACTGCCTTGGAAACCACTTTGTTTTAGCAGTTGCTTTCAAGGTTCTCAAAAGATGGAGTCTGCCTCTACTTGCTGTGACTCATTCATAAGTTAGAATGGTATATCAACCATAGGCACCGGGGAACAGCTCTCCACACAGCCATGGTTTGGTCCATCTTCTCTACATTAGGAAGAGAGAGGCTAATTCAGACACATCCCTTCAACCTGACCAGGTTGTTTGCCATGGTAGATGACTTTTGCTCTCTCAGATCCTTCATACCTGCCTACACCTTCTCCAGGGATTATTTCTGCAGGGACTTTTGAGGTTCTCAGCTGGTGGATGATACCCTACCTTCCTGGATTTTAAGACCAACTCTGTCCCTCCTCTTCTGTAAAGTGAGATTGAGGGAACAGTGTATGGTTAGTGTTAATAGCATGTTCGATTTGGGTTAGGAGTCATTCTGCTGGATGAATTATGGTATTGGGAACCTGTGATATTTATAAGAATATAAATGTGAAATATATGTATGAGAACAGAGATCTAGGAAAGATTTGAAGCCCAGAAAGGCATTGGGCCCTTGATTGCTGTACTTAGATTGAATCATGTTCTGCACCGAGGTCTCAGATAAATCGATATACAATGGCATAGGACCCTATACCTCGGATGATTGAAAGTAGAAGAGAACATCCAGTCAAAAGGGATAGTCTGTAGGATTAGGAAGATAGTAAGTAGGTTTAGGAAGAAGAGTGAGTCTCGGAGTTGGACCAAAAGTTTTTTAGCAATTGGTTTTCAGTTAGAGGGTGAATGTAAATGTCAGCACATGTGAAGAGACAGTCACATGATGAACTGGGAAAAATATGTAGGAAAGCAGATATCAATAGGGGCATTAGGAAATCAGGAAACGTATAAAGTGAGTGATAGGATTAGATATTTTCAACAGGCTTGAGGTTAAATATATAATCTTAGGAAGAAACAAATATGTAGTAACCAATAGGATTGACATTTGAGAGCAGTAGGCACCCTGGACATAGATGCTTTTAGTAATCCATGGTCACTTCCCATTTAGGCTTTGGTACAATCATATGTGTGACCTTTGCATTTTGTGTACAGAATACTACTGTGATAAAATGTATATGTAGATCAGGTGACATGAGTATTTCTTGCACCATAAAGGGGAGTAATATTCTGGAAACTTATAAATTAGTACTGGGGATACAAATAGGTGTACCTTGTGTTGATGATTATTGAGATGATGCATGAATAGACCATATTGTGAATAAAGTATGTAACTGGATCCAACATTAAATAATGGTTTGAGTTTGCATCTGAAAATATATTGGAAATCTTATATTGATATATATATACCATCATTCCAACGAGTTATATATGCAATGGTATTATTAGGGTTACGGTTTATCGTGAAGAGTGAGTTTTGCTTCAAAAATGATTATGGAATCGAAAATAATGTGTTTAGAAAGAAGTCTAGTGAAAAGACCACTAAAGAAACATGGAGGAATACATGTGTTCTGAAGTAGTAAGTAATTGAAAGTGAACCAAATGCCAAAAAAATTTGTGAAGTTGTGGATGAAAAAATACATCCTATGATGTCCATAAACTGAAGAAATAGTAATGTACCAGTGTTGAGTAAAAATGAACTTCAAATTACACATCATGTCCCATAGCAATCTACTTGCATTGATGTTAAACTGGGTCAGTTACTGTAGAAATATTAGGATTTTTAAGCACCATCCACTGAACTTAGTTTTCAGTAGTAGGAAACCAAAATATATTTCAGGTGTATGAATATTACTGAGAATAATCTTGTGAAAATTTGAATTTAAATGAACATAAATGAATATGAATGAATTTAGGGAGTGTATAATAAGACACATATTTTTCATATTTTTTTAAAATCCGTAGAATATACACACACACACACGCACACACACACACACACACACATGCACACACACACACACATTAATATTTAGCAATATATATGCCAATCGATATTCATCATGAAATATAATTCATTCACAAATCCAAAAATATTCATTTTACTGAACATGGATTTATGTATAGTGTTTTTCACTAGGAAGCTCACCCATAGGTGGAATTTTCAGTTCCATCATTATTTAGGGAGAGTCATCTCTTCTCACAATTTTTATATTCCAAAGTCAGTGATCTTACAAGAATGTACGTGTGATACCAGGTAGGATATTGTATATGCATAAAAAAATTACATGTGCTGAATAGGATACAGAGAAAGGGAGACAGGAATTTACATATGTGATAACTTTAAAAAATCATGGAGAAATATTAAAATGAAAAGTTTACTAAATTTAAAACACATACTCTTGATAAAGAGGAAGACAAATACAAATATACACCATGCTTCCTATAAAAGGACTGTACTTCTATTCAGTTAGGTATTTTTTTCTCCATGATATTAGGATTAGTAGTCAGAGTCTAGTAGGGTATGGGTTAGTGTCAGGGATTCAGTATTTCAAATGGAAAATAGGAAAATGAATCTAATGTGTATGCAAACATGTGATACACAAAAATCATCCCTCTCTCATCCAGAACAATGCCTTGACATAACCATCGGTAAAAGTAAGACACAATTAGAGGAGAGGAGTTAGAAAACCTGTGAATACATATGTGGAATAAAAAATGCTCAGGAGTTCACAACACTGGAGGTGGTAAAAGAGTTTACAAAAGTATGGGAGAGGGTAAACACTCCAGAAACATGGAGCTGTGCTGACCTAAAGACTTATTGAGAAACTTCCTCTGAGGTTAGGCACAAGAAATATATGTATGGCAATATGTAAATCAATGGTTCTGCAACTGATGTGATGCTGCAATCTGTATATGGAGTAAAAATGGGAGCTCATATCCCACTTGAATCAAAGTGTGAAATATGATATATCAAGAAGTATGTAATGTTTTGAACAACCTACAATGAAAATTAATTAAAAAAAAGAAAAAGAAATATATGTAATTGTCAGGAGATTTAGCTTCGTTTATACTGACACCAAAAATCTGGGTCTGCATCTATGTGACCTGGAGGACATGGTTCTTTATTTTGTAATGAACATGAGGCAGCTGGTCTGAATTCTCCCTTTGTAGGTAAACTGTTGCCACTGGGAGCTAAGTGTCTTCCCGTGTGGTCTGTGAAGCCATTTGGTCATCCTCCACTTTTCAGGGTGTTTCTTACTGCTGCACTGGGAATTTGGTATTTGCTTCACGAAATACAATATGTTCAACTGGGACACAATGCTGGAGGGAGTTCTGTCATGTGTGGTTGGTCAGGGTCGGCAAGAGAATGTACGAACCAGGCTTCTATCCCACATAGCTTTCCCCTTGACTATAGCAACCTGATTCTGAACATTGCCCTGATACCTCTACATATAACAAGATGCCTTTACATATAAAGGTCTGCTGCCTGCACCATGTCAGTCGCAAGTTTTGGAAGCCAATGGAAGATCCAGGTGGTCCTACCAAAAATATTTATTTACACACCTACAGTCCACTGCTCTACACCCACTACCCAGCAGGCTCCAACTTACTGGCATTTCTGTTCTACACCATTTTCACGAAACTCAGTCAATCAAGGCACTGCTTGTTATACTCATGATCAGCAACAGGATATCTAAAGGTTATCCAGTGCCACCTGGTCATGGGGATTTCAAAAATTTCATGGTATTAATCTAGTCATTTTTCAAGGATGAAGTTGGAGGCACTGTGGGTTTCATTTAATTCAGGAACCATTAAATGGTGAGGAAGCTCATTTCAATGAAAGCTCTGGAGAACACTCACAGGCAAGCCTTCCCAAAGAGTGGCCAAAAGGACACATGAATCCAGGCCCATTGAGGTATACAATGTGAGGTCCATGTGTGTTTGGACTCTCAACTATGGCTACCAAGTCTTTAAGAATTAAATCATGTGATATCCTGGCTCAGAATCCCTGAGCTCTGTGGAAAGTCATCCTGGGCCTAGATTTCAGTTTCCAAAAGCGATTCTCATGCGTGGTCTCCTAAAATCCCAACACTATTCATGGCAATACTTCTCTGAGGTCAGTTCCAGAACTCAGTCTCTAAGGGGAACCACACCAGAGTTCAAGCCCTGGTGGACCCAGTCATCTCTTCCAACTACCACACAAATTACCACAATTAAAACAAGAACCCTCCCATATGGCCCTCATCTTCTTTCATATAGACACTCATCATAATCTGGCTGGAGGTTTCCATGAGGGGCGCAGACCAAGACAGAGTCCCAAATAAGCTCCTTTGCCCCTCATTTGCCTAAAGTCAAGGTGGCCTGGACACCCATCCTGTGAACCAAAAGAGATCAAATAGGCCTGCCATTAATACCGCTCCAATTTGAGGACTACTGTCTGTGGGGTTTAGATTCTTTATGTGAATTTTAGTCATGAGAAAACCCAAGCACAATGGGCTAGCCTCTGCAGGTTTTGTAGAACTCTTTTGACCCAAAGGATCCCATTCTCACTTGATGGAGGTCAGGAACCTTACAGAGGAAGTCGAGAGACTTCATCCCAATAATTGTTCTTTTGGCGAATTTTCTTTTGGATGCACACATGGTAACTTTCTTTAGATCCATCAGGTGCTGAGAATCTAAGCCACAGCCACACACAGGGCCAAGGGCCTGATTCAGACACATCCCTTTCCAAAGCAATTAAGGAAAGTGCCACAAGTATGCCCATTCATTTCCATTTGAAAACTGTTTTCTTCAGGCTTCACAAAGGGGTGGCCTGAGGCAAAGACCTTCCTGACATTCAGGGCAACAGAACAATAGGTAAGCAAAAGGCCCAAAGCAGGATTTCTCCCCTGAGACTTTCCTGGTCACACTGATATCTGAGTTTTCTGAGATGCTCGCCATCACCTACAGCTATCCAGTACATGGCCATGTCACAGAGCTTGGAGGTGGTACATATCTTGGACACAAAACCATGGGCCTATTCTTGAGATTGGCGGGAATTCAGGACGAAAATAGAAACTTAGGGAGGTAGCAGGTGTTGCTCATCGATAAGGCAAGCTACAGTCCATTCATAAACGGGGCAATATGAATGCTGAGAAGCTTTCTACTAGACACGACACATCCATTGATGAATTCTCTTTTCTAATGTCTACAACCATGGAAACAGTGGAATACACAGACATAGAAACACTCGCCCTGTGAAAAGACTTACTAGAAACAGTCCACTTCAAATGAAACAAACCGACTGTCCTACCTATTCTCAGAAAATGAGACAAAACCACAAACCCACAACCACACCCACAAAGGCACCTCCTTCCCCTAAGTAGGTCTGTGACTATCCAGAGTGTCCTCTGACTTGTGGGCCATAATATGTTCCCCCAAAATGGCCTTTCCTGTCTCAGATCTTGTCTCCTTGACCAACTCTGTGAACTTCTTAGGAGCCAACGGTGAGCAACTACCTGCTTTCTCATGAAAAACCCTGCATCCGAGCTTTCCTGGCATTTGGCCTTCCTCACATCTGTAGGTACCAAAAAATACTGACCCTGTCCTTGGTAAATCCAAACAAGTGAGACCACTGGGAAAGGGACTGGGATTGGCTCTGTGTGCCTGGCTTCCTGGATCCCACGTTCAGAGAGTTCCATCACCAAGAAAGTGAGGTGAGGTCACTTCCTTCCTGAACTGAATGAGGGCACTGTCTTGGCAGCCACTTTGTCCTAACTGTTGCTTCCAAGGGTCCCAAGAGATTCAGGCTGTCCCTACTTCCTGTGACATTTTCACAAGTTAGAATGGTATATCAACCAAAGGCACCCAGGAATAGATCTCCACACAGGCCTGGTTTGGTCCATGATCTCTACATTAAAAAAAATCTGATTCAGACACAACCTTTTATCCTGACAGGGTTGTTTGCCATGGAAGATGACTTTTGGTCTCTCAGGTCCTTTATTGCTTCCTACATCTTCTCCAGGGATCATTTCTTCATGGACCTTTGAGGTTCTCAGCAGGTGGAAGTTTTTCTACATTTCTGTATTGTAATATCAACTCCTTCCCTGCTCTTCTGTAAAGTTAGATTGAGGGAACAGTGTCCGGTTATGGTTAAAAACATGCTCGATTTGGGTTAGAAATCATTTTGCTGGATGAATGATCGTATTGAGAACTTGCTATGTGTAGAAGAATATATAGGTGAAATATATGTATGAAAAAAGTAATCTAAGTCTGATTTGAAGCCCAGAAGGGCATTGGGCCCTTGATAGGGATACGTGGTGTTGAATTACGTTCTGCAGAGTTGTCTCAGATAAATTGATATACAATGGCATAGCACCTTGTACGTTGCATGAATTAATGTAGAAGGAACATCAAGTCAAAAAGGCATAGTCGGTAGTGAAAGGTTAATAAAATTAATAAAATAGGTACTTGTCACTTCCTGTTTTTCTGTATGCTTAACAAAACACTTTTGAAATCTTGAGAAATGTTTGCTAATCTTGTTCTAGAATGTACTGTTCCCAACAGCCGAACTGCAGAATGTACTCCCTCACTCGGTGTCATGCAAACCGCCCACTCGCCCTTACCCATCACTAAACTTCCCTCTCTTCCCTCTCCAAGGAAAGTATATAAGCTCTGCTTAAGCTGTTCTCAGAGGTCTCTGCTCTATTTAATTTAGCTCTGAGCTCCAGCATGCTGGACCACAAATAAACCCTTTGCTGTTGCATGAGACAGTCTCTTGGTAGTATCTTCCTCTGACACTCGCCTGACCTTTACATATTGAGGTTCCACCGAGTTCCAGCAGTGGCGGAGAAGAGACCCCAATGGGCTCCTCTCGGAGCAAGTAAGGCGCCTCTTTCCGGTTTCAGGTTTCTTGTTAGGGCTTGGCAAAATTGCTGGCGATGAAGAGCCTGGGCTCTCTCCGACGGTGGCTGAGAGACGTGTCACAGAGACAAAGGGCACCTCTCTGGAGGACCCCGCAGAGAACTCGGGAAATCAAGGAACAATAGTCTTCTCGACTCAGTGATATTTTCTTTTAGATTCGTTATTGCCATACCATTGGGTTTTGCCGGCTACTCATTCCTGGTCTCAGTGTTGGACGTTCATTGCCTGTCTTTATGGTCTTGTCTTATCTGTGTCGTGTGTCCTTGCTTTTACTGTTTGTGGAACTTTCATTATGGAACAGAGCACGTCAATGCCTCTGTCCCTGACCCTTGATCACTGGACCAAAGTCCGCTTAAGGACTCAGAATCTTTCTTTTTTTAGTAAAACGCTGGACCTGGCAGAATCTCTGTGCCTCAGAATGGCCCATCTTTGGAGTCGTATGGCCCCTAGAAGGATCTTTCTACTTCCCACTAATTTAAAAAGTCAGAGGTATTGTCTTTCAGCCAGCGCCACATAGCCATCCGGATCAACAGCCATATATCTTAACTTGGCAGGACCTCTGCAAATCTCCTCCTCCATGGGTGAAGCCTTTCCTTGCCCCTACCTCTGCTCCTACTCCTTCCCCCATGATCTCTCAAACCCTCTCAACCTCCTCCTCCTCCACCCTCTGTTCTCCCTGAGTCACAGATTTGACTCTACTGGACTCTTCTCCCCCTCCTTATCCCCTGCCCTCGTCCCCTAACACACAACACACTCTAAGTGATTCCGCTGCTGCTGACTAAGCCTCTCTACCATTTGAGGAAGCTAAGCCGGTAATAGGATCTGACAATGGACCGATGTTCATGACCCAGGTAAGTCAGGGGTTAGCCAGGAACCTGGGGATTAATTGGAAGTTAAATTGTGCTTATAGACCACAGAGTTCAAGACAAGTAGAAAGAATGAATAGAACCATTAAAGAGACCTTAACGAAATTAAGCTTAGAGACCAGCATAAGATTGGACTATGCTCCTGCCTTATGCAATGTTTCATGCAAGAAAAAATCCCTTTGTTTCTTTGAGTAACCTTACCACGTGTGAAATTCTTTATGGTGGCCCTCCTCCAGTAGGGGACCTAAGCCCAACTGTAAGACCTAAAGATCCTTTCCACACCCCCTTGCTTGACAGACTTAAAGATCTTGAAAGAACTCAGTAATACCTGTGAAAACAGCTGGCCACTGCCTACCCAACTAGGAACCAGGGGATTCCACATCCATATCAAGTAAGAGATTTCATCTATGTAAGATGATATCACGTGTCATCCCTGGTACCCCGCTGAAAAGGACCATACCAGGTGCTATTATAACACCTACAGTGGTAAACGTAAACAGAATCACTTCCTGGATCCATGCCTCTCATCTCAAGCCTGCTCCCTGTACAGAATCTTTCTGGAAACTGAAAAAGACTGGTAACAGTTTCAAATTGTGTATTCGCAATGTGAATAAGGTTATATACTCTCCCCTTGGCTACAAGTAGTCCTAACCCTCATCAGCCCATTAAGCAGTGATGGCTGATCACAAATCCTACTGGAAAAGAAGTATGGTCTATCTCGCATACAGCCCCCTTAGGGACCTGGTGGCCATCTCTCCACCCAGACATTTGTTAGCTGGCTATAGGTATTTCCTATTGTGATATCCCTGATGAAGAGGATCCCACTAAAATACCATTAAATCCCTTCTGTACCATAGATAATGGAAACAAACATTATGGATGTAGGGACACCCGAGCCAGATGCAGGTTGGCTAGTCTAGATTACTAAGTTTGCCTGGCAGACTATCAAAGCCACAAAGAGTAATGGCTGTGTGGGGGAAAAGCCGACTTTTTCTGTATGTCATGGGAATGTGTGCATACAGGGGCTGCCTGATGGAACCCCAATTCTTCATCAAATTCAGTACACAGCATTGGCCACATTACCAATTAGACAACCAAAAACTATGGCACCCAGAGGGGTCTCTAGATCCTCAAATTTTGCGTGACCTTTTTAACTTCTGCAAGTGCTCAAAAGAGTGAAAGGAAATTCCCCTATGTGGAAGCCTTTTCCCTCCCTCACTCACATCCTGAACTATGCTTCTCCAATAGATCATTATCCTCAGCCTTCTGCTCCAGACCCTCTGATGTCACTCCCATCTCAGCAACTTGATTTCTCCCCTCCAATAACTAGATCAGAAACCCAAAGCTCCACCAGTTCTCAGACCATCGCCCCCTTGCTGAGGTAGCAGGTACATAGGTACCGCGCCACCGACTCATTCCTCTCATCTCCTGTCAATGCCCTCACCGGGTCCCACCAGGTCCTCTTACCAGCTAACCCAATGCTAAAATGAGCTGAGGAGAGCCCTGAGACCCTTATCCAAGATGTAATATAATTGGCCTTTAAAGTTGCTTTGTCATCACTGAAAACAGGTTACTAAAATTTAAAGTCCCTCACAGGATTTTGGGATCCTCACTCCCGTCTTTCACTCTGCTCTACCTGATCTACTGCTCAAGTTTGCTGCTAGGAAATTCCCAATACCCTTTCGCATTATTCTTTTACATCTCTCTTTTCCCTCATTCTCAGATCCTCGGAGGTGCTCTCAGCCCCAACTTCTCTGTCTTTCCCCCTCTGTACCAGGCCCACAGAAAAGTCTTAAATGACCTTCTTCAGAAGTCTTCACCATGGGTGAGTTTTGAAATTTCAGCCAAACAGTCCCAATAAAGACTTTAATGTAGATAAACATTCTCTTTTGTATTGCCCTGTTCTACTTGGCCACTGGCTAAAAATCTTAGTACTTCTAAGCTAGACAACCCCTAACTAGTTTTTCACAAAATATGTGAACAAGTCCTCTGGCCTTCAGCTGGGGCTTCACAGAGATGGCTACATTTCTAAGATAAAGAAATTACCAACCGGGCTCCATGGTAACAGCTGGCAGGGGGGAAATAAGAAAGGGAAGAAAAAGCTCTCCTCCTCCCAGGTGTCCTTGAAAAGTTAACTTGCCCAGAACAGAAGGAAAAACAGAAACAAATACTGCTTTTTCAAACTTCTGAAGACTGTGATCTTCTGAGCCCCATCCCTTATATGTTGGGTACAAAATTCTGAAACTACCTAAACTTGAGTTTCAGGGGATTAATTGATTACAATAGAAGCAATGCCCTCTGAATCCGGTTGCAACCAAATAGGACTGTTTCCCTCTCTTGAGTGCTATCTTAGGTGCCTTGCTTTGTCAGTGCCTACAACAGCATAATTCTATATACTTAAACATCGTTTATGTTTTCATGAAATGATCAAGATATGTGATAAATTGTGTAATGGTGCAGATGTTTCCCAGAGTGCTCTATCATGACGCAGGTTCATTTGAAGATCAAATAGGGGGGGCATACAACCGGTTCCACTGGGAACATATATCCCTCACTTTAGCCATCCTATTAGGAATAGGAGTTGCTGCACGGGTGGGCAGAGGAACCAGTGGCATTGTCCATGGGACACAAAAGATGACCCAATTAGAAGCAGCAATAGAGCAAAAGTAAGATATTAGAAACCTCCTTCAGGGCTTTGCATGAAACTTTAACCTCTCTCTCTGAAGTTGTTTTACAGAACAATTGAGGGTTGGACCTCCTCTTCATTAGAGAAGGGGGCCTTTGTGCTGCATTGAGGGAAGAATGTTGTTTTTATGCTGACTATACTGGAGTTGTAATAAAATCTATGAGTAAATTTAAAAGACACCTTGAAGAGCATCAACAAGTGAGAGAGGCCCAAAAAGGGTGGCTTGAGTCTTGGTTCACACAGTCCCCCTGGTTAACTACGTTTTTATCAACCCTGGCCGGTCCAATAATAATCCTCATATTATTGCTAACTATAAAACCCTGTTTGCTCAACCGTGTAATGTCTTTTCTCCAGGCTCAAATTGGACGAGTTAAACTTATGGTAATACCCCACTAGCAGACAATGAATGTGACACCCTCCAATGATCATTTTTATGATTAAAATTAGCCAGAAGAAGAAGTGGGGAATGAAATATTAATAAAATAGGTACTTGTCACATCTTGTTTTTCTGTATGCTTAACAGAACACTGTTGAAATCTTGAGAAATGTTTGCAAATCTTGTTCCCAGTATGTTCTATCCCCAGCTGCCAAATTGCAGAATGTACTCCCTCTCCCAGTTGCATGCAAACCGCCCACTCGCCCTGACCCATCAATACAATTCCCTCCCTTCCCTCTCCAGGGAAAGTATATAAGCTCTACTTCAGCAATTCTCAGGGCTATCTGCTCTATTCAGGTGAGCTCTGAACCCCAGCATGCTGGACACCCAATAAATCCTTTGATGTTGCATGAGATAGTCTGTTGGTAGTCTCCTCCTCTGAAGCTCGCACCACATTTACTTGGATGATTAAATGTAGAAGAGAACATCCAGTCAAAAAGGGATAGTCTGTAGCATTAGGAAGATAGTCAATAAGTTTAGGAAGAAGGGTGAGTATAAGATTTGGAACAAAAGTTTCTTAGCAATAGGATTTCGATTAGAGAGTGAATGTAAATGTCAGCACAGGTGAAGAGTCAGTCACAATGATGAACTGGGGAAAATATGTAGGAAAGCATATATCAATATAGACATTACAAAATCAGGCAGAGTATAAAGTGAGTGATAGGATTAGACATTTTGAACAGGGTTGAGTTTAAATATATAATCTTAGGAAGAAACAAATATGTAGTCACAAATAGGATTGACATTTGAGAGCATTGGGCAAATTTCAGGTGGATGAATATTTCTGAGAATAATCTTGTAAATAGTTGATTATAAATCCACATACATGAACATGAATGAATTTAGGGAGTGAATATAAGACACATATATTTCATATTTTGAAAAATCTGCAGAGTGTATATATATATATATATATATATATATATATATATATATATATACACACACACACATATGTATACATATACATAAAACACACACACAGACAAAAAAGTAGCAATATATATGTCAATCAAAATTCATTATAAAATATATACCATCCACAGATCTAAAAATATTCATTTTACTGAACATGGATTTATGTATAATGCTGTTCAACTAGCAAGCTCACCCATAGGTTGAATATTCAGTTCCAACAGGGTTTAGTAGGAGTGACCTCTTCTAACAATTTGTATCTGCCAAGTCAGCCACCTCACAAGAATGTACGTGTGGTACCAGATAGGAATCTATATGTGCATATAAGAATACAGAGAAAGGGAGACAGGAATTCACATATTTGTTAACCTTAAAAATACAAAGACAACTATTTCAACAAACAATTGACTAGATTTATAACTCCAACTCTGTATCATGCAAAAGGCAAGTCCATCTATACACCATGCCTACTCTGAACTGCTTGTATTTCTATTCTTTATGGGTTATTTTTCTCCATCATATTAGGATTAGTAGTCAGAGTCTGGTAGGGTATGGGTTAGAGTCAGGTATTCAGTATTTTGAATTGAAAATAGGACACTGAATCCAATGTGTATGCAAATATATGCTACGGAAAAATCTTCCCACTCTCCTCCAGAACAATGCCTTGACATTACCTTCGCCCCAAGTAAGACACAATTAGAGGAGAAGAGTTAGAAAATCTGTGAATACATATCTAGAATGGAAAATGCTCCAGATTTCACATCTTTGGAGGTGGTAGAGGAGTTTCCAAAAGTAAGAGACAGGGTAAACACTCCACAAACATGGAGCTCTGCTGGCCAAAAGACTTTTTGAGAATCTGCCTCTGAGGTTGGGCACTTGAAATATATGTTGTTGTCAGGAGCTTTAGCTTTATTTGTAGTGAAACCATCAAAGCTGGATCTGCATCTATGTGACCTGGAGGAAATGGTTACTTATTTTCAAATAAAAATGAGGCAGCAGTGATGAATTCTCTTTTTGTAGGTAAACTGTGGCCACTGAGGGCTAAGGGTCTTCCCGTGTGGACTGTGAAACCAATGGTCATCCTCCAATTTTCGTGGTGTTTCTTGCTGCTGCACTGGGAGTTTGGTATTTGCTTCATGAAATACAACGAGTTCAAATGGGACACAGTGCTGAAGGTAGTTCTGTCAGGTGTGGTTGGCAGGGTCTCCAGGAGAATGCACCAACCAGGGTTCTATCTCAAGTAGCTTGCCCCCTTGACAATAGCAACATGATACTGAACTTTGCCCTGAAACCTCTTCATATAAAAATATGCCTTTACATATATGGGTGTGATGGTTGCACCATGTCAGTCACAGCCATTTGGAAGCCAATGGAAGATCCACATGGCCCCACCACAGATGTTTTATCACACATTTGCATAACACAGCTCTAGGCCCACTACTTACCAGGCCCCAACTTACTGGCATCTCTGTTCTACACCATTTTCATGAAACCCAGTCAATCAAGGCCCTGTCTGTTATACTCATGATCATCAACAGGACATCAAAGGTCCTCCAGTGCCAGCTGGTCATCGGAATTTCTAAAATTTCATGGTAATTATCTAGCATTTTTTCACAGATGCATTTGGAGGCAATGTTGGTTTCAATTCATTCAGGAACCATTAAATGGTGAGGAAGCTAATTTCAGGGAAATCTCTGGAGCACTCTCAAAGGCAAGTCTACCCAAAGAGTGGCCTAAAAGTCACATGAAGCCAGGCCCATTGAGGTCTACAAAGCGAGGTCCAAGTGTGTTTTGAATCTCAATTATGCCTGCCAAGTCTTTCAGAATAAAATCATGTAATATCCTGGCTGTGATTCCCAGTGTTCTGTGGAAAGCCACTCTGGGCCTTGATCCCAGGTTCCAATGGCAACTCTCATTCCTGGCCTCCTAAAATCCCAACACAATTCATGTCAATACTTCTCTGAGGTCAGTTCCAGAACTCAGTCTCTAAGGGGAATCACAGCAGAATTCATGCCCAGGTGGACCCAGTCATCTCTTCCAACTGCCACACAAATGACCACAATTATAACCAAAACACTCCTACATGGCCCTCATCTTCTACCATAAGGATACTCATCATAACATCTGGATGGAGGTTTTCATGAGAGGCACATCCCAAGACAGTGTCCAAAATAAGCTCCCTTGCCCCTCATTTGCCGAATGTCAGGGTGGCTTGGACACCCTTCCTGTGAACAAGGAGTGATCAAATAGGCCTGCCCTTAATACTGCTTCGCTTCTCCAATTTGAGGCTCTCTGACTGTGGGGTCTAGATTCTTTTTGTGAATTGGAGTCATGAGAAAAGCCAAGCACCTCTGCAGAGATTTGAAGAACTCATTTCACCAAAAGGATCCCTATTCTGACATGATGGATTTCAGAAACCTAACAAAGGAAGGCAATATAATTCATGCACATTGATTGAACGTTTTTCCATTTTGGTTTAGATGCACATATGGGATCTTTCTTTACATCCATTAGGTGCTGAGAATCTAAGTCACAGCCTAAAACAGGGCAAAGGGCCTGAATCAGACACATCCTTTTCCAATGAAATTAAGCAAAGATCCAGAGGTGATGCACATTCATTTCCATTTGAAAACTGTTTTCTTCAGGCTTAACAAAGGGGTTGCATGAGACAAAGACCTTTCTGATATTCAGGGCAACAGAACAATAGGTAAGCAAAAGGCCCAAAGCAGGGTATCTCCACTGAGACTTTCCTGATCACACTGATATCTGAGTTTTCTGAGATGCGGGCCATTCCATTCAGGTATCCAGTACATGGCCATGTCAAAGACCTTGGATTTGGTACAAATCTTGGACACATAACCATGAGCCTATTCTAGAGAGTGGCCAGAATTCAGGAAGAAAACAGGGACTTAGGAAGGTATTAGGTGTTGCCCGTGCATAAGGCAAGCCACACTCCATTAATAAATTGGGCAGGATGAATGCTGGCAAGCTTTATACTAGACATGACACATCCATTGCTGCATTCTCTTTTCTCATGTCTACTACCACAGGCACAGTGGGATACACAGACATGGAAACACTCACCTCGTCAAACGACTTACCAGAAACCGTTCACTCCAAAACAAACAAACCGCCATTCCTACCTATTTTCAGAACATGAGACAAACCACAAACCCACACCCACTCCAAAAAGGCATCTCCTTCCCCAAGCAGGTGTGTGACTAACCAGAGTGTCCTCTGACTGGTGGCCATACTCTGTTCTTCAGAAATGGCCTGTCATCTCTCAGATCTGTTTTCCTTGGCGAACTCTGTAAAGTTGTAAGGAAAAAATGGAGAGCTACTACCTGCTTTCTCAGGAAAGTTCCCTCTTCAGAGCTCTCCAGGCATTTGGTAATCCTCACTTCAGTAGGTACCAAGAATGACTGACTCTATCCTTGCTAAATCCAAACAAGTGAGCCCACTGGGACTGGGACTGAAACGGCCTCTGGGTGCCTGGCTCCTTGGATACAAAGTTCAGAGAGTTCCATCACCAAGGAAATGAGGTATGTCACATTCTTTGGAACTGAATGAGGTCACTACCTTGGCAAATGTATATCTTATGATGTACAAAAACTGAAGAAATAATAATGTACCAGTGTCGAATACAAATGAATGACAAATTACATATCATGTCCCATAGGATTCTACTTGCATTGATGTTAGACTGGGTCAGTTACTGTAGAATAATTAGGATTTGTGTGCACCATTCACAGAAGTTAGTTTTCAGTACTAGGAAACAAATATGTATTTCAGGTGGATGAATATTTCTGATTATATTCTTGTGAAAAGTGGATTATAAATCCACATACATGAACATGAATGAATTTAGAGAGTGTATATTAGACACATATATTTCATATTTTGAAAAATTTGGAGTATATCTATATCTATATCTACATCTATATATACACACACACACACACAACACTCACAGACATTAAAAAGTACCATTATAAATGTCAATCGAAATTCATCAGTAAATATATATCATCCACAAATGCAAAAATATTTATTTTACTGAACATGAGTTAATGTATAATGTTGTTCTACTAGGACGCTCTCCTATAGGTTGAATTTTCATTTCCAACAGCATTTAGGAGGAGTGAACTCTTCTCACAATTTGTATCTGCCAAGACAGCCACCTCACAAAAATGTACGTGTGATACCTGGTAGGATTCTATATATGCATATAAATAAACATGTGTGAATACTCTACAGAAAAGGGAAACAAGAATTCACATATTTGTTAAGTTTAAAAACACATGGAGAATATTTCAATTAAAATTTGACTAGATTTATAACTCCTACCTTATATAATGCAAATGTCAAGTCCAACTATACAACATGTCTCCTCTGAAGTACTTGTATTTCTAATGTGTTGGGTTAATTTTCTCCATTATATTAGGATGAATAGTCTGAGTCTACTAGGTATGGGTTAGTGTCAGGGATTCAGTACTTCGAATGGAAATTTGGAAAATGAATCCAATGTGTATGTAAATATATGCTGCACAAATATCCTCCCGCTCTCATCCAGAACAATGCCTTGACATTACCTTCACCCCAAGTAAGACACAATTAGAGGAGAAGAGTTACAAAATCAGTGAATACATATCTGGAATGGAAAATGCTCAGGAGTTCACAACCTTGGAGGTGGTAGAGGAGTTTCCAAAACTAAGGGACAGGGTAAACACTCCACAAACATGGAGCTCTGCTGGCCTAAAAACTTTTTGAGAAACTGCCTCTGAGCTTCCACAATTGAAATACATGTATTTTCAGGAGATTTGGCTTCCTCTGTAGTGAGACCATCAAAGCTGGGTCTGCATCTATGTGACCTGGAGGACATGGTTTCTTATTTTCCAATGAACAAGATGAAGCAGTCCTGAGCTGAATCCTCTCTTTGTAGGTAAACTGAGGCCACTGGGGACTAAGTGTCTCCCCGTGTGGACTGTGATGCCATTTGGTCCTTCTCCACTGTTTGTGGTGTTTTTGCTGCTGCACTGTGAGTTTGGTATTTGTTTCACGAAATACTAGGAGCTAAACTGGGACACAGTGCTGTAGGGAGTTCTGTCACGTGTGGTGGGTCTGGGTCTGCAAGAGAATGCACCAACTAGGCTCCTATCTCTCACAGCTTGCCCCATTGCCCCCTTGTCCATATCAACATGATTCTTAATTTGCCTCTGAAAACTCACCATATAACAAGGTGCCTTTACATATAAGGATCTGCTGGCTGCACCATGTCAGTTACAAGCCATTTGGAATCCAATGGTAGATCCACATGGCCCTACCACGAATGTTTTATCAAACACCTCCCCACCACTGCTCTAGACCCACTACTCAGCAGGCTCCAACTTACTGGCATCTCTGTTCTACACCATTTTCATGAAACTCAGTAAATCAAGGCACTGTGTGCTATACTCATGATGAGCAACAGGACATCCAATGTTTCTCCAGTGCCACCTGGTAATAGGAATTTCAAAAATTTCATCGTATTTATCTAGCCATTTTTCAAGCATGAAGTTGGAGGCACTGTGGGTTTCAGATCATTCAGCAAACATTAAATGGTGAGGAAGCTCATCTCAATGAAATCTCTGGAGAACGCTCACAGGCACGGCTTCCCAAAGAGTGGACAAAAGGTCACATTTGGCCAGGCTCATTGAGGTCTACAATGTGAGGTCCATGTGTGTTTTGGCTCTCAACTATGGCTGCCAATTCTTTAAGAATAAAATCATGTGATATCCTTGCTGAGATTCCCAGGCCTCTGTGGAAATCCACCCGGGGCCTAGGTCTCAGTTTCCAAGAGCGACTTTCATGCGTGGCCTCTTAAAATCCCTACAAAATTCATGGCAATGCTTCTCTGAGTTCAGTTCCAAAACCCAGTCTCTAAGGGGAATCACACCAGAGTTCAAGCCCACGTGGACCCAGTCATTTTTTCCAATGCCACACAAATGACCAAAATTTAAACCAAAACACTCCCACATGGCCCTCATCTTATTCCATATAGTCAATAATCTTATCTTCTGGCTGGAGGTTTCCATGATGGGCGCAGCCCAAGACAGTGTCCAAAATCAGCTCGTTTGCCCCTCATTTGCCTAAAGTCAGGGTAGCCTGGACACCGTTTCTGTGAACCAGGAGTGAACAAATAAGCCTGCCGTTAATACTTCTGTGTTTCTCCAATTTGAGGCCTACTGATTTTAGGTATCGATTCTTTAGGTGATTTAGAGTCATGCGAAAACACAAGCACCTCTGCAGGGCTTTGAAGAACTCATTTGACCCAAAGAATCCCTATTGTCATTTGATGGAGTGCAGGAACCTAACAGAGGAAGGCAAGAGACTTCATCCACAATGAATGAAATTTTTTGCCATTTTGGTTTTGGAAGCTAACATGGGATCATTCTTAAGATCCATCAGGTGCTGAGAATCTAAGTCACAGTCACACACAGGTCCAAGAGGCTGATAAAGACACATCCCTTTCCAAAGCAATTAAGCAAAGAGCCACAGGTGAGGCCCATTCATTTCCATTTGCAAACTGTTTTCTTCAGGCTTCACAAAGGGGTGGCCTGAGGCAAAGACCTTCCTGACATTCAGTGCAACACAACAATAAGTAAGCAAAAGGCCCAAAGCAGGGTTTCTGCACTGAGACTTTCCTGGTCACACTGATATCTGAGTTTTCTGAGATGCTCGCCATTCTCTTCAGCTATCCAGTACATGGCCATGTCACAGAGCTTGGAGGTGGTACATATTTTGGACACAAATCCATGAGCCTATTCTGGAGAGTGGCCAGAATTCAGGAAGAAAACAACAACTTAGAAAGATAGCAGTTGTTGCACATCGATAAGACAAGCTGCAGTCCATTCACATATTGGGCAGGATGAATTATGGGAAGATTTATACTAGACAGGACACATCCATTAATGCATTTTCTTTTCTAATGTCTACAACAACGGACACAGTGGGATACACAGAAACAGAAACACTCGCCGTGTCAAATGACTTACTAGATACTGTCCACTCCAAACCAAACAAACCGCCTTTCCTATCTATTCTCAGAACATGAGACAAAACAACAAACCCACACCCACTCCCACAAAGGCACCTCCTTCCCCCAAGTAGGTCTGTGACTATCCGGAGTGTCCTCTGACTGGTGGGCCATACTATGTTCCCATGAAATGGCCTGTCTTCTCTCAGATCTTGTTTCCTTGACCAACTCTGTGAAGATGTCAGGAAAAAGTGGTTAGCCACTACCTGTTTTCTCAGGAAAGGTCCATCTTCAGAGCTCTCCTGGCATTTGGCCATCCTCACATCATTAGGTACCAAGAAAACTGACTTGTCCTTGGTAAATCCAAACAAGTGAACCCACTGGGACTGGGACTGGGACAGCCTCTGGGTGCCTGGCTTCATGGATACCAAGTTTAGAGAGTTCCATCACCAAGGAAATGAGGTATGTCACATTCTTTTGAACTGAATGAGGTCACTCTCTTGGCAACCACTTTGTCCTAACAGTTGCTTCCAAGGGTAACATAAGTTGGAGTTTGCCCCTACTTCCTTTGACACTTTCATAATGTAGAATGTATATCACCAATGACACCCGAGAACAGCTCTCCACTCAGCCCTGGTTTGGTCCATCTTCTGTAAAATAAGAAGAGAGAGAGGCAGATTCAGACACATCCCTTCATCCTGACCAGGTTGTTTGCCATGGAAGATGACTTTTGCTCTCTCAGGTGCTTCATACCTGCCTACAACTTCTCCGGGTATCATTTGTGGATGGACATTTGAGGTTCTCATCAGGTGGAAGGTCCCCAAGTTTCCTGTATTGTAAGAACCACTCTGTCCCTGCTCTTCTGTAAAATGATTGAGGGAACGTTGTATACTTGGGGTTAAAAACAGGTTTGATTTGGGTTACGAGTGATTCTGTGTGATGAATAATGGTATTGGGAACCTGCAAAATTTACAAGAATATAGAGGTGAAATATAAGTAGGAAAACAGAAATCTAGTTATGATTAGAAGCCCAGAAGGGTTTTGCCCTTGATTGGGATACTTAGCTTTGAATTATGTTCTGCAAAATGCCTCAGATAATTCGATATACAATGGCATAGGACCTTGTACATTGGATGATTGAATTTAGAAGAGAACATCCAGTCAAAAAGGGATATTCAGTAGGATTAGGACGATAGTCGGTAGGTTTAGGAAGAAGAGTGAGTATAGGATTTGGACCAAAAGTTCTTTAGCAATAGACTTTCGGTTTTTGAGTGAATGTAAATGTCAGCACCTATGAAGAGTCAGTCACTATGTTGAACTGGGGAAAATATGTAGAAAAGCAGATATCAATAGAAACATTACGAAATCAGGCAAAGTATAAAGTGAGTGATAGAATTAGACATTTTCAACAGGGTTGAGTTTGAATATATAAATTAGGAAAAAAACAAATATGTAGTCACCAATAGGATTGACAATTGACAGCATTAGGCAACCTGGACATGGATGTTTTTAGAAATCCATGTTCACTTTCCATTTAGGCTTTGGTACAATCATAAGTGTGACCTTTCCATTTTTTGTCCAGAATATTACTGTGATAATGAGGTGACATGAGTATTTCTTTCACCATTTCTGGGAGCAATATATTGAAGATGTAAAATGAGAATCGGGGGTACAAAGAGGTGTACCCTGTTTCTAGGAACATAGAGAAAAAGCATGAATAGACCATACTGTGAATAAATAGTATAACTTTTTTGAACTTTAAATAATGAATTGAACTGATATCTGAAAAATTAAAGAA
The DNA here is from genome assembly GCF_048772815.1 of Callospermophilus lateralis. Taxonomy (NCBI): domain Eukaryota; kingdom Metazoa; phylum Chordata; class Mammalia; order Rodentia; family Sciuridae; genus Callospermophilus; species Callospermophilus lateralis. The sequence continues at coordinate 412,498 of NW_027516272.1, read as the reverse complement.
AATCGTGTATTGATATACAATCATTCATTCCAATCAGGTATATATGTAATGGAAATATTAGTGTTTTGGTTTATCATGAAGAGTGTGTGAGTTTTACTTCAAAATGATTATGGAAATTCAAAATAATGTGTTTGGAAAGAGGTCTCATGAAAAGACCAGTCAAGAAACCCTGACAATACATGTGTTCTGAAGCAAGAAGTGGTGAAAGTTGAAACAAATGCTTATTAATTTGTGAACTTGTGGATGAAATGTATATCCTGTGATGTGCAAAAACTGAAGAAACAATAATGTACCAGTGTCGAATACAAATGAATGACAAATTACATATCATGTCCCATAGAAGTCTACTTGCATTGATGTTAGACTGGGTCAGTTACTGTAGAATAATTAGGATTTGTATGCACCATTCACTGAAGTTAGTTTTCAGTACTAGGAAACAAATATGTATTTCAGGTGGATGAATATTTCTGATTATAATCTTTTGAAAAGTGGATTATAAATCCACATACATGAACATGAATGACTTTAGAGAGTGTATATTAGACACATATATTTCATATTTTGAAAAATTTGGAGAGTATATCTATATCTATATCTATATCTATACACACACACACACACACACACACACACACACACACAAAACACTCACAGGCATTAAAAAGTACCAATATAAATGCCAATCGAAATTCATCAGTAAATATGTATCATCCACAATTGCAAAAATACTTATTTTACTGAACATGAGTTAATGTATAATGTTGTTATACTAGGACGCTCTCCTACAGGTTGAATTTTCATTTCCAACAGCATTTAGGAGGAGTGAACTCTTCTCACAATTTGTATCTGCCAAGACAGCCACCTCACAAAAATGTACGTGTGATACCTGGTAGGATTCTATATATGCATATAAATATACATGTGTGAATAGGCTACAGAAAAGGGAAACAAGAATTCACATATTTGTTAAGTTTAAAAACACATGGAGAATATTTCAATTAAAATTTGACTAGATTTATTACTCCTACCTTATATAATTAAATGTCAAGTCCAACTATACAACATGTCTCCTCTGAAGTACTTGTATTTCTAATGTGTTGGATTAATTTTCTCCATTATATTAGGATGAATAGTCTGAGTCTACTAGGTATGGGTTAGTGTCAGGGATTCAGTATTTCGAATGGAAAATTGGAAAATGAATCCAATGTGTATGTACATATATGCTGCACAAATATCCTCCCGCTCTCATCCAGAACAATGCCTTTACATTACCTTCACCACAAGTAAGACACAATTAGAGGTGAAGAGTTACAAAATCAGTGAATACATATCTGGAATGGAAAATGCTCAGGAGTTCACAACCTTGGAGGTGGTAGAGGAGATTCCAAAACTAAGGGACAGGGTAAACACTCCACAAACATGGAGCTCTGCTGGCCTAAAAACTTTTTGAGAAACTGCCTCTGAGCTTCCACACTTGAAATATATGTAGTTTTCAGGAGATTTGGCTTCCTCTGTAGTGAGACCATCAAAGCTGGGTCTGCATCTATGTGACCTGGAGGACATGGTTTCTTATTTTCCAATGAACAAGATGAAGCAGTGCTGAATCCTCTCTTTGTAGGTAAACTGAGGCCACTGGGGACTAAGTGTCTCCCCGTGTGGACTGTGATGCCATTTGGTCTTCCTCCAATTTGTGGTGTTTTTGCTGCTGCACTGTGAGTTTGGTATTTGTTTCACGAAATACTAGGAGCTAACCTGGGACACAGTGCTGGAGGGAGTTCTGTCACATGTGGTGGGTCAAGGTCTGCAAGAGAATGCACCAACTAGGCTCCTATCTCTTACAGCTTACCCCATTGCCCCCTTGTCCATATCAACATGATTCTTAATTTTCCTCTGTAAACTCTCCATATAACAAGATGCCTTTACATATAAGGGTCTGCTGGCTGCACCATGTCAGTTACAAGCCATTTGGAATCCAATGGTAGATCCACATGGCCCTACCACGGATGTTTCATCAAACACCTCCCCACCACTGCTCTAGACCCACTACTCAGCAGGCTCCAACTTACTGGCATCTCTGATCTATACCATTTTCATGAAACTCAGTAAATCAAGGCACTGTCTGGTATACTCATGATCAGCAACTGGACATCCAATGTTTCTCCAGTGCCACCTGGTCATAGGAATTTCAAAAATTTCGTGGTATTTATCTAGCCATTTTTCAAGCATATAGTTGGAGGCACTGTGGGTTTCTGTTCATTCAGCAAACATTAAATGGTGAGGAAGCTCATTTCAATGAAATCTCTGGAGAACTCTCACAGGCACGGCTTCCCAAAGAGTGGACTAAAGGTCACATTAGGCCAGGCCCATTGAGGTCTACAATGTGAGGTCCATGTGTGTTTTGACTCTCAACTATGGCTGCCATTTCTTGAAGAATAAAATCATGTGATATCCTTGCTGAGATTCCCAGGCCTCTGTGGAAATCCACCTGGGGCCTAGGTCTCAGTTTCCAAGAGCGACTTTCATGCGTGGCCTCTTAAAATCCCAACAAAATTCATGGCAATGCTTCTCTGAGTTCAGTTCCAAAACCCAGTCTCTAAATGGGAATCACACCAGAGTTCAAGCCCACGTGGACCCAGTCATTTTTTCCAATGCCACACAAATGACCAAAATTAAAACCAAAACACTCCCACATGGCCCTCATCTTAATCCATATAGTCAATCATCTTAACCTCTGGCTGGAGGTTTCCATGAGGGGCGCAGCCCAAGACAGTGTCCAAAATCAGCTCGTTTGCCCCTCATTGCCTAAAGTCAGGGTAGCTTGGACACCATTTCTGTGAACCAGGAGTGAACAAATAAGCCTGCCGTTAATACTTCTGTGTTTCTCCAATTTGAGGCTTACTGATTTTAGGTATCGATTCTTTAGGTGATTTAGAGTCATGCGAAAACACAAGCACCTCTGCAGGGCTTTGAAGAACTCATTTGACCCAAAGAATCCCTATTGTCATTTGATGGAGTGCAGGAACCTAACAGAGGAAGGCAAGAGACTTCATCCACAATGAATGAAATTTTTTGCCATTTTGGTTTTGGAAGCTCACATGGGATCATTCTTAAGATCCATCAGGTGCTGAGAATCTAAGTCACAGCCACACACAGGTCCAAGAGGCTGATAAAGACACATCCCTTTCCAAAGCAATTAAGCAAAGAGCCACAGGTGAGGCCCATTCATTTCCATTTGAAAACTGTTTTCTTCAGGCTTCACAAAGGGGTGGCCTGAGGCAAAGACCTTCCTGACATTCAGTGCAACACAACAATAAGTAAGCAAAAGGCCCAAAGCTGGTTTCTGCACTGAGACTTTCCTGGTCACACTGGTATCTGAGTTTTCTGAGGTGCTCGCCATTCTCTTCAGCTATCCAGTACATGGCCATGTCAGAGAGCTTGGAGGTGGTACATATTTTGGACACAAATCCATAAGCCTATTCTGGAGAGCGGCCAGAATTCAGGAAGAAAACAACAACTGAGAAAGATAGCAGGTGTTGCACATCGATAAGACAAGCTGCAGTCCATTCATATATTGGGCAGGATGAATTATGGGAAGATTTATACTAGACAGGACACATCCATTAATGCATTCTCTTTTCTAATATTCTCAACAACAGACACAGTGGGATACACAGAAAGAGAAACACTCGCCGTGTCAAATGACTTACTAGAAACTGTCCACTCCAAACCAAACAAACCGCCTTTCCTATCTATACTCAGAACATGAGACAAAACAAACCCACACCCACTCCCACAAAGGCACCTCCTTCCCCCAAGTAGGTCTGTGACTATCCGGAGTGTCCTCTGACTGGTGGGCCATACTCTGTTCCCCCGAAATGGCCTGTCTTCTCTCAGATCTTGTTTCCTTGACCAACTCTGTGAAGATGTCAGGAAAAAGTGGTTAGCCACTACCTGTTTTCTCAGGAAAGGTCCATCTTCAGAGCTCTCCTGGCATTTGGCCATCCTCACATCATTAGGTACCAAGAAAACTGACTCTGTCCTTGGTAAATCCAAACAAGTGAGCCCACTGGGACTGGGACTGGGACTGCCTCTGGGTGCCTGGCTTATTGGATACCAAGTTCAGAGAGTTCCATCACCAAGGAAATGAGGTATGTCACATTCTTTGGAACTGAATGAGGTCACTGCCTTGGCAACCACTTTGTCCTAACAGTTGCTTCCAAGGGTAACATAAGATGGAGGTTGCCCCTTCTTCCTGTGACACTTTCATAAGGTAGAATGTATATCACCATTGGCACCCAGGAACAGCTCTCCATTCAGCCCTGGTTTGGTCCATCTTCTGTACAATAAGAAGAGAGAGAGGCAGATTCAGACACATCCCTTCATCCTGACCAGGTTGTTTGCCATGGAAGATGACTTTTGCTCTCTCAGGTGCTTCATACCTGCCTACAACTTCTCCAGTTATCATTTGTGCAAGGACATGTGAGGTTCTCATCAGGTGGAAGGTCCCCAACTTTCCTGTATTGTAAAAACCACTCTGTCCCTGCTCTTCTGTAAAATGATTGAGGGAACAGTGTATACTTGGGGTTAAAAACAGGTTTGATTTGGGTTACGAGTGATTCTGTGTGATGAATAATGGTATTGGGAACCTGCAATATTTACAAGAATATAGAGGTGAAATATAAGTAGGAAAACAGAAATCTAGGTATGATTTGAAGCCCAGAAGTGTTTTGCCCTTAATTGGGATACTTAGCTTTGAATGATGTTCTGCAAAGATGCCTCAGATAGTTCGATATACAATGGCATAGGACCTTGTACATTGGAATATTGAATTTAGAGGAGAACATCCAGTCACAAATTGATATTCAGTAGGATTAGGACGATAGTCAGTAGGTTTAGGAAGAAGAGTGAGTATAGTATTTGGACCAAAATTTCTTTAGCAATAGACTTTCGGTTGTTGAGTGAATGTAAATGTCAGCACATATGAAGAGTCAGTCACTATGTTGAACTGGGGAAAATATGTAGAAAAGCAGATATCAATAGAAACATTACGAAATCAGGCAAAGTATAAAGTGAGTGATAGAATTAGACATTTTCAACAGGGTTGAGTTTGAATATATAAATTAGGAAAAAAACAAATATGTAGTCACCAATAGGATTGACAATTGACAGCATTAGGCAACCTGGACATGGATGTTTTTGGAAATCCATGTTCACTTTCCATTTAGGCTTTGGTACAATCATAAGTGTGACCTTTCCATTTTTTGTCCAGAATATTACTGTGATAATGAGGTGACATGAGTATTTCTTTCACCATTTCTGGGAGCAATATATTGAAGATGTAAAATGAGAATCGGGGGTACAAAGAGGTGTACCCTGTTTCTAGGAACATAGAGAAAAAGCATGAATAGACCATACTGTGAATAAATAATATAACTTTTTTGAACTTTAAATAATGAATTGAACTGATATCTGAAAAATTAAAGGAAATCGTATATTGATATACAATCATTCATTCCAACCAGGTATATATGTAATGGAAATATTAGTGTTTTGGTTTATCATGAAGAGTGTGTGAGTTTTGCTTCAAAATGATTATGGAAATTCAAAATAATGTGTTTGGAAAGAGGTCTCATGAAAAGACCAGTCAAGAAACCCTGACAATACATGTGTTCTGAAGCAAGAAGTGGTGAAAGTTGAAACAAATGCTTATTAATTTGTGAACTTGTGGATGAAATGTATATCCTGTGATGTGCAAAAACTGAAGAAACAATAATGTACCAGTGTCGAATACAAATGAATGACAAATTACATATCATGTCCCATAGAAGTCTACTTGCATTGATGTTAGACTGGGTCAGTTACTGTAGAATAAGTAGGATTTGTATGCACCATTCTCTGAAGTTAGTTTTCAGTACTAGGAAACAAATATGTATTTCAGGTGGATGAATATTTCTGATTATAATCTTTTGAATAGTGGATTATAAATCCACATACATGAACATGAATGACTTTAGAGAGTGTATATTAGACACATATATTTCATATTTTGAAAAATTTGGAGAGTATATCTATATCTATATCTATATCTCTATATATACACACACACACACACACACACACACACACACACACACACACACAAAACACTCACAGACATTAAAAAGTACCAATATAAATGCCAATCGAAATTCATCAGTAAATATGTATAATCCACAATTGCAAAAATACTTATTTTACTGAACATGAGTTAATGTATAATGTTGTTATACTAGGACGCTCTCCTACAGGTTGAATTTTCATTTCCAACAGCATTTAGGAGGAGTGAACTCTTCTCACAATTTGTATCTGCCAAGACAGCCACCTCACAAAAATGTACGTGTGATACCTGGTAGGATTCTATATATGCATATAAATATACATGTGTGAATAGGCTACAGAAAAGGGAAACAAGAATTCACATATTTGTTAAGTTTAAAAACACATGGAGAATATTTCAATTAAAATTTGACTAGATTTATAACTCCTACCTTATATAATGCAAATGTCAAGTCCAACTATACAACATGTCTCCTCTGAAGTACTTGTATTTCTAATGTGTTGGATTAATTTTCTCCATTATATTAGGATGAATAGTCTGAGTCTACTAGGTATGGGTTAGTGTCAGGGATTCAGTATTTCGAATGGAAAATTGGAAAATGAATCCAATGTGTATGTAAATATATGCTGCACAAATATCCTCCCGCTCTCATCCAGAACAATGCCTTGACATCACCTTCACCCCAAGTAAGACACAATTAGAGGAGAAGAGTTACAAAATCAGTGAATACATATCTGGAATGGAAAATGCTCAGAAGTTCACAACCTTGGAGGTGTTAGAGGAGATTCCAAAACTAAGGGACAGGGTAAACACTCCACAAACATGGAGCTCTGCTGGCCTATAAACTTTTGAGAAACTGCCTCTGAGCTTCCACACTTGAAATATATGTAGTTTTCAGGAGATTTGGCTTCCTCTGTAGTGAGACCATCAAAGCTGGGTCTGCATCTATGTGACCTGGAGGACATGGTTTCTTATTTTCCAATGAACAAGATGAAGCAGTGCTGAATCCTCTCTTTGTAGGTAAACTGAGTCCACTGGGGACTAAGTGTCTCCCCGTGTGGACTGTGATGCCATTTGGTCTTCCTCCAATTTGTGTTGTTTTTGCTGCTGCACTGTGAGTTTGGTATTTGTTTCACGAAATACTAGGAGCTAACCTGGGACACAGTGCTGGAGGGAGTTCTGTCACGTGTGGTGGGTCAGGGTCTGCAAGAGAATGCACCAACTAGGCTCCTATCTGTTACAGCTTACCCCATTGCCCCCTTGTCCATATCAACATGATTCTTAATTTTCCTCTGTAAACTCTCCATATAACAAGATGCCTTTACATATAAGGGTCTGCTGGCTGCACCATGTCAGTTACAAGCCATTTAGAATCCAATGGTAGATCCACATGGCCCTACCACGGATGTTTTATCAAACACCTCCCCACCACTGCTCTAGACCCACTACTCAGCAGGCTCCAACTTACTGGCATCTCTGTTCTACACCATTTTCATGAAACTCAGTAAATCAAGGCACTGTCTGGTATACTCATGATCAGCAACTGGACATCCAATGTTTCTCCAGTGCCACCTGGTCATAGGAATTTCAAAAATTTCATGGTATTTATCTAGCCATTTTTCAAGCATGAATTTGGAGTCACTGTGGGTTTCAGTTCATTCAGCAAACATTAAATGGTGAGGAAGCTCATTTCAATGAAATCTCTGGAGAACTGTCACAGGCACGGCTTCCCAAAGAGTGGACAAAAGGTCACATTAGGCCAGGCCCATTGAGGTCTACAATGTGAGGTCCATGTGTGTTTTGACTCTCAACTATGGCTTCCATTTCTTTAACAATAAAATCATGTGATATCCTTGCTGAGATTCCCAGGCCTCTGTGGAAATCCACCCGGGGCCTAGGTCAGTTTCCAAGAGCGATTTTAATGCGTGGCCTCTTAAAATCCCAACAAAATTCATGGCAATGCTTCTCTGAGTTCAGTTCCAAAACCCAGTCTCTAAGGGGAAGCACACCAGAGTTCAAGCCCACGTGGACCCAGTCATTTTTTCCAATGCCACACAAATGACCAAAATTAAAACCAAAACACTCCCACATGGCCCTCATCTTATTCCATATAGTCAATCATCTTAACCTCTGGCTGGAGGTTTCCATGAGGGGCGCAGCCCAAGACAGTGTCCAAAATCAGCTCGTTTACCCCTCATTTGCCTAAAGTCAGGGTAGCCTGGACACCGTTTCTGTGAACCAGAAGTGAACAAATAAGCCTGCCGTAAATACTTCTGTGTTTCTCCAATTTGAGGCTTACTGATTTTAGGTATCGATTCTTTAGGTGATTTAGAGTCATGCGAAAACACAAGCACCTCTGCAGGGCTTTGAAGAACTCATTTGACCCAAGAATCCCTATTGTCATTTGATGGAGTGCAGGAACCTAACAGAGGAAGGCAAGAGACTTCATCCACAATGAATGAAATTTTTTGCCATTTTGGTTTTGGAAGCTCACATGGGATCATTCTTAAGATCCATCAGGTGCTGAGAATCTAAGTCACAGCCACACACAGGTCCAAGAGGCTGATAAAGACACATCCCTTTCCAAAGCAATTAAGCAAAGAGCCACAGGTGAGGCCCATTCATTTCCATTTGCAAACTGTTTTCTTCAGGCTTCACAAAGGGGTGGCCTGAGGCAAAGACCTTCCTGACATTCAGTGCAACACAACAATAAGTAAGCAAAAGGCCCAAAGCAGGGTTTCTGCACTGAGACTTTCCTGGTCACACTGATATCTGAGTTATCTGAGATGCTCGCCATTCTCTTCAGCTATCCATTACAGGCCATGTCACAGAGCTTGGAGGTGGTACATATTTTGGACACAAATCCATGAGCCTATTCTGGAGAGTGGCCAGAATTCAGGAAGAAAACAACAACTTAGAAAGATAGCAGGTGTGGCACATCGATAAGACAAGCTGCAGTCCATTCATATATTGGGCATGGTAAGATTTATACTAGACAGGACACATCCATTAATGCATTCTCTTTTCTAATGTCTACAACAACGGACACAGTGGGATACACAGAAAGAGAAACACTCGCCATGTCAAATGACTTACTAGAAACTGTCGACTCCAAACCAAACAAACCGCCTTTCCTATCTATTCTCAGAACATGAGACAAAACAACAAACCCACACCCACTCCCACAAAGGCACCTCCTTCCCCAAGTAGGTCTGTGACTATCCGGAGTGTCCTCTGACTGGTGGGCCATACTATGTTCCCCCAAAATGGCCTGTCTTCTCTCAGATCTTGTTTCCTTGACCAACTCTGTGAAGATGTAAGGAAAAAGTGGTTATCCACTACCTGTTTTCTCAGGAAAGGTCCATCTTCAGAGCTCTCCTGGCATTTGGCCATCCTCACATCATTAGGTACCAAGAAAACTGACTCTGTCCTTGGTAAATCCAAACAAGTGAGCGCACTGGGACTGGGACTGGGACTGCCTCTGGGTGCCTGGCTTCTTGGATACCAAGTTCAGAGAGTTACATCACCAAGGAAATGAGGTATGTCACATTCTTTGGAACTGAATGAGGTCACTGCCTTGGCAACCACTTTGTCCTAACAGTTGCTTCAAATGGTAACATAAAATGGAGGTTGCCCCCGCTTCCTGTGACACTTTCATAAGGTAGAATGTATATCACCATTGGCACCCGGGAACAGCTCTCCACTCAGGCCTGGTTTGGTCCATTTTCTCTACAAGAAGAAGAGAGAGATTCAGATTCAGACACATCCCTTAATCCTGACCAGGTTGTTTGCCATGGAAGATGACTTTTGCTCTCTCAGGTGCTTCATACCTGCCTACAACTTCTCCAGGTATCATTTGTGCATGGACATTTGAGGATCTCATCAGGTGGAAGGTCCCCAACTTTCCTGTATTGTAAGAACCACTCTGTCCCTGCTCTTCTGTAAAATGATTGAGGGAACAGTGTATACTTGTGGTTAAAAACAGGTTTGATTTGGGTTACGAGTGATTCTGTGTGATGAATAATGGTATTGGGAACCTGCAAAATTTACAAGAATATAGAGGTGAAATATAAGTAGGAAAACAGAAATCTAGGTATGATTTGAAGCCCAGAAGGGTTTTGCCCTTGATTGGGATACTTAGCTTTGAATGATGTTCTGCAAAGATGCCTCAGATAATTCGATATACAATGGCATAGGACCTTGTACATTGGATGATTGAATTTAGAAGAGAACATCCAGTCAAAAAGGGATATTCAGTAGGATTAGGAAGATAGTCGGTAGGTTTAGGAAGAAGAGTGAGTATAGGATTTGGACCAAAAGTTCTTTAGCAATAGACTTTCGGTTGTTGAGTGAATGTAAATGTCAGCACATATGAAGAGTCAGTCACTATGTTGAACTGGGGAAAATATGTAGAAAAGCAGATATCAATAGAAACATTACGAAATCAGGCAAAGTATAAAGTGAGTGATAGAATTAGACATTTTCAACAGGGTTGAGTTTGAATATATAAATTAGGAAAAAAACAAATATGTAGTCACCAATAGGATTGACAATTGACAGCATTAGGCAACCTGGACATGGATGTTTTTGGAAATCCATGTTCACTTTCCATTTAGGCTTTGGTACAATCATAAGTGTGACCTTTCCATTTTTTGTCCAGAATATTACTGTGATAATGATGTGACATGAGTATTTCTTTCACCATTTCTGGGAGCAATATATTGAAGATGTAAAATGAGAATCGGGGGTACAAAGAGGTGTACCCTGTTTCTAGGAACATAGAGAAAAAGCATGAATAGACCATACTGTGAATAAATAATATAACTTTTTTGAACTTTAAATAATGAATTGAACTGATATCTGAAAAATTAAAGGAAATCGTATATTGATATACAATCATTCATTCCAACCAGGTATATATGTAATGGAAATATTTGTGTTTTGGTTTATCATGAAGAGTGTGTGATTTTTGCTTCAAAATGATTATGGAAATTCAAAATAATGTGTTTGGAAAGAAGTTTCATGAAAAGACCAGTCAAGAAACCCTGACAATACATGTGTTCTGAAGCAAGAAGTGGTTAAAGTTGAAACAAATGCTTATTAATTTGTGAACTTGTGGATGAAATGTATATCCTGTGATGTGCAAAAACTGAAGAAACAATAATGTACCAGTATCGAATACAAATGAATGACAAATTACATATCATGTCCCATAGGAGTCTACGTGCGTTGATGTTAGACTGGGTCAGTTACTGTAGAATAATTAGGATTTGTATGCACCATTCACTGAAGTTAGTTTTCAGTACTAGGAAACAAATATGTATTTCAGGTGGATGAATATTTCTGATTATAATCTTGTGAAAAGTGGATTATAAATCCACATACATGAACATGAATGAATTTAGAGAGTGTATATTAGACACATATATTTCATATTTTGAAAAATTTGGAGAGATTATCTATATCTATATGTATATCTATACACACACACACACACACACACACAACTAACAGACATTAAAAATACCAATATAAATGCCAATCGAAATTCATCAGTAAATATGTATCAACCACAAGTGCAAAAATATTTATTTTACTGAACATGAGTTAATGTATAATGTTCTTCTACTAGGACACTCTCCTATAGGTTGAATTTTCATTTCCAACAGCATGAGGAGGAGTGAACTCTTCTCACAATTTGTATCTGCCAAGACAGCCACTTCACAAAAATGTACGTGTGATACCTGGTAGGATTCTATATATGCATATAAATATACATGTGTGAATAGGCTACAGAAAAGGCAAACAAGAATTCACATATTTGTTAAGTTTAAAAACACATGGAGAATATTTCAATTAAAATTTGACTAGATTTATAACTCCTACCTTATATAATGCAAATGTCAAGTCCAACTATACAACATGTCTCCTCTGAAGTACTTGTATTTCTAATGTGTTGGGTTAATTTTCTCCATTATATTAGGATGAATAGTCTGAGTCTACTAGGTATGGGTTAGTGTCAGGGATTCAGTATTTCGAATGGAAAATTGGAAAATGAATCCAATGTGTATGTAAATATATGCTTCACAAATATCCTCCCGCTCTCATCCAGAACAATGCCTTGACATTACCTTCACCAAAAGTAAGACACAATTAGAGGAGAAGAGTTACAAAATCAGTGAATACATATCTGGAATGGAAAATGCTCAGGAGTTCACAACCTTGGAGGTGGTAGAGGAGTTTCCAAAACTAAGGGACTGGGTAAACCCTCTACAAACATGGAGCTCTGCTGACCTAAAAACTTTTTGAGAAACTGCCTCTGAGCTTCCACACTTGAAATATATGTTTTTTTCAGGAGATTTGGCTTCCTCTGTATTGAGACCATCAAAGCTGGGTCTGCATCTATGTGACCTGGAGGACATGGTTTCTTATTTTCCAATGAACAAGATGAAGCAGTGCTGAATCCTCTCTTTGTAGGTAAACTGAGGCCACTGGGGACTAAGTGTCTCCCCATGTGGACTGTGAAGCCATTTGGTCCTCCTCCACTTTTTGTGGTGTTTTTGCTGCTGCACTGTGAGTTTGGTATTTGTTTCACGAAATACTAGGAGCTAACCTGGGACACAGTGCTAAAGGGAGTTCTGTCACGTGTGGTGGGTCAGGGTCTGCAAGAGAATGCACCAACTAGGCTTCTATCTCTCACAGCTTGCCCCATTGCCCCCTTGTCCATATCAACCTGATTCTTAATTTTCCTCTGAAAACTCTCCATATAACAAGATGCCTTTACATATAAGGGTCTGCTTTCTGCACCATGTCAGTTACAAGCCATTTGGAATCCAATGGTAGATCCACATGGCCCTACCACAGATGTTTTATCAAACACCTCCCCACCATTGCTCTAGACCCACTACTCAGCAGGCTCCAACTTACTGGCATCTCTGTTCTACACCATTTTCATGAAACTCAGTAAATCAAGGCACTGTGTGGTATACTCATGATCAGCAACAGGACATCCAATGTTTCTCCAGTGCCACCTGGTCATAGGAAATTCAAAAATTTCATGGTATTTATCTAGCCATTTTTCAAGCATGAAGTTGGAGGCACTGTGGGTTTCAGTTCATTCAGCAAACATTAAATAGTGAGGAATCTCATTTCAATGAAATCTCTGGAGAACTCTCACAGGCACGGCTTCCCAAAGAGTGGACAAAAGGTCACATTAGGGCAGGCCCATTGAGGTCTACAATGTGAGGTCCATGTGTGTTTTGACTCTCAACTATGGCTGCCATTTCTTGAAGAATAAAATCATGTGATATCCTTGCTGAGATTCCCAGGCCTCTGTGGAAATCCACCCGGGGCCTAGGTCTCAGTTTCCAAGAGCGACTTTCATGCATGGCCTCTTAAAATCCCAACAAAATTCATGGCAATGCTTCTCTGAGTTCAGTTCCAAAAACCCAGTCTCTACGGGGAATCACACCAGAGTTCAAGCCCACGTGGACCCAGTCATTTTTTCCAATGCCACACAAATGACCAAAATTAAAACCAAAACACTCCCACATGGCCCTCATCTTATTCCATATAGTCAATCATCTTAACCTCTGGCTGGAGGTTTCCATGAGGGGCGCAGCCCAAGACAGTGTCCAAAATCAGCTCGTTTGCCCCTCATTTGCCTAAAGTCAGAGTAGCCTGGACACCGTTTCTGTGAACCAGGAGTGAACAAATAAGCCTGCCGTTAATACTTCTGTGTTTCTCCAATTTGAGGCCTACTGATTTTAGGTATCGATTCTTTAGGTGATTTAGAGTCATGCGAAAACACAAGCACCTCTGCAGGGCTTTGAAGAACTCATTTGACCCAAAGAATCCCTATTGTCATTTGATGGAGTGCAGGAACCTAACAGAGGAAGGCAAGAGACTTCATCCACAATGAATGAAATTTTTTGCCATTTTGGTTTTGGAAGCTCACATGGGATCATTCTTAAGATCCATCAGGTGCTGAGAATCTAAGTCACAGCCACACACAGGTCCAAGAGGCTGATAAAGACACATCCCTTTCCAAAGCAATTAAGCAAAGAGCCACAGGTGAGGCCCATTCATTTCCATTTGCAAACTGTTTTCTTCAGGCTTCACAAAGGGGTGGCCTGAGGCAAAGACCTTCCTGACATTCAGTGCAACACAACAATAAGTAAGCAAAAGGCCCAAAGCTGGTTTCTGCACTGAGACTTTCCTGGTCACACTGATATCTGAGTTTTCTGAGGTGCTCGCCATTCTCTTCAGCTATCCAGTACATGGCCATGTCAGAGAGCTTGGAGGTGGTACATATTTTGGACACAAATCCATAAGCCTATTCTGGAGAGCGGCCAGAATTCAGGAAGAAAACAACAACTGAGAAAGATAGCAGGTGTTGCACATCGATAAGACAAGCTGCAGTCCATTCATATATTGGGCAGGATGAATTATGGGAAGATTTATACTAGACAGGACACATCCATTAATGCATTCTCTTTTCTAATGTCTACAACAACGGACACATTGGGATCCACAGAAACACTCGCCATGTCAAATGACTTACTAGAAACTGTCCACTCCAAACCAAACAAACCACCTTTCCTATCTATTCTCAGAACATGAGACAAAACAACAAACCCACACCCACTCCCACAAAGGCACCTCCTTCCCCCAAGTAGGTCTGTGACTTTCCGAAGTGTCCTCTGACTGGTGGGCCATACTGTGTTCCCCCGAAATGGCCTGTCTTCTCTCAGATCTTGTTTCCTTGACAAACTCTGTGAAGATGTCAGGAAAAAGTGGTTAGCCACTACCTGTTTTCTCAGGAAAGGTCCATCTTCAGAGCTCTCCTGGCATTTGGCCATCCTCACATCATTAGTTACCAAGAAAACTGACTCTGTCCTTGGTAAATCCAAACAAGTGAGCCCACTGGGACTGGGACTGGGACTGCCTCTGGGTGCCTGGCTTCTTGGATACCAAGTTCAGAGAGTTCCATCACCAAGGAAATGGGGTATATCACATTCTTTGGAACTGAATGAGGTCACTGCCTTGGCAACCACTTTGTCCTAACAGTTGCTTCCAAGGGTAACATAAGATGGAGGTTGCCCCTACTTCCTGTGACACTTTCATAAGGTAGAATGTATATCAACCATTGGCACCCGGGAACAGCTTGCCACTCAGGCCTGGTTTGGTCCATCTTCTCTACAATAAGAAGAGAGAGATTCAGATTCCGACACATCCCTTCATCCTGACCAGGTTGTTTGCCATGGAAGATGACTTTTGCTCTCTCAGGTGCTTCATAACTGCCTACAACTTCTCCAGGTATCATTTGTGCATGGACATTTGAGGTTCTCATCAGGTGGAAGGTCCCCAACTTTCCTGTATTGTAAGAACCACTCTGTCCCTGCTCTTCTGTAATATGATTGAGGGAATACTGTATACTTGGGGTTAAAAACAGGTTTGATTTGGGTTACGTGTGATTCTGTGTGATGAGTAATGGTATTGGGAACCTGCAATATTTACAAGAATATAGACGTGAAATGTAAGTAGGAAATCAGAAATCTAGGTATGATTTGAAGCCCAGAAGGGTTTTGCCCTTGATTGGGATACTTAGCTTTGATTGATGTTCTGCAAAGATGCCTCAGATAATTCGATATACAATGGCATAGGACCTTGTAAATTGGATGATTGAATTTAGAAGAGAACATCCAGTCAAAAAGGGATATTCAGTAGGATTAGGAAGATAGTCGGTAGGTTTAGGAAGAAGAGTGAGTATAGGATTTGGACCAAAAGTTCTTTAGCAATAGACTTTCGGTTGTTGAGTGAATGTAAATGTCAGCACATATGAAGAGTCAGTCACTATGTTGAACTGGGGAAAATATGTAGAAAAGCAGATATCAATAGAAACATTACGAAATCAGGCAAAGTATAAAGTGAGTGATAGAATTAGACATTTTCAACAGGGTTGAGTTTGAATATATAAATTAGGAAAAAAACAAATATGTAGTCACCAATAGGATTGACAATTGACAGCATTAGGCAACCTGGACATGAATGTTTTTAGAAATCCATGTTCAATTTCCATTTAGGCTTTGGTACAATCATAAGTGTGACCTTTCCATTTTTTGTCCAGAATATTACTGTGATAATGAGGTGACATGAGTATTTCTTTCACCATTTCTGGGAGCAATATATTGAAGATGTAAAATGAGAATCGGGGGTACAAAGAAGTGTACCCTGTTTCTAGGAACATAGAGAAAAAGCATGAATAGACCATACTGTGAATAAATAATATAACTTTTTTGAACTTTAAATAATGAATTGAACTGATATCTGAAAAATTAAAGGAAATCGTATATTGATATACAATCATTCATTCCAACCAGGTATATATGTAATGGAAATATTTGTGTTTTGGTTTAGTATGAAGAGTGTGTGAGTTTTGCTTCAAAGTGATTATGGAAATTCAAAATAATGTGTTTGGAAAGAAGTCTCATGAAAAGACCAGTCAAGAAACCCTGACAATACTTGTGTTCTGAAGCAAGATGATTAAAGTTGAAACAAATGCTTATTAATTTGTGAACTTGTGGATGAAATGTATATCCTGTGATGTGCAAAAACTGAAGAAACAATAATGTACCAGTGTCGAATACAAATGAATGACAAATTACATATCATGTCCCATAGGAGTCTACTTGCATTGATGTTAGACTAGGTCAGTTACTGTAGAATAATTAGGATTTGTATGCACCATTCACTGAAGTTAGTTTTCAGTACTAGGAAACAAATATGTATTTCAGGTGGATGAATATTTCTGATTATAATCTTGTGAAAAGTTGATTATAAATCCACATACATGAACATGAATGAATTTAGAGTGTGTATATTAGACACATATATTTCATATTTTGAAAAATTTGGAGAGTATATCTATATCTATATCTATATCTACATCTATATATATATATATATACACACACACAGACACACACACACACACACACACAACACTCACAGACATTAAAAAGTACCAATATAAATGCCAATCGAAATTCATCAGTAAATATGTATCATCCACAAATGCAAAAATATTTATTTTACTGAACATGAGTTAATGTATAATGTTGTTCTACTAGGACTCTCTCCTATAGGTTGAATTTTCATTTCCAACAGCATTTAGAAGGAGTGAACTCTCCTCACAATTTGTATCTGCCAAGACAGCCATCTCACAAAAATGTACGTGTGATACCTGGTAGGATTCTATATATGCATATAAATATACATGTGTGAATAGGCTACAGAAAAGGGAAACAAGAATTCACATATTTGTTAAGTTTAAAAACACATGGAGAATATTTCAATTAAAATTTGACTAGATTTATAACTCCTACCTTATATAATGCAAATGTCAAGTCCAACTATACAACATGTCTCTGGAGAACCTTTGGATGTCCTGTTGTTTATCATGAGTATACTAGACAGTGCCTTGATTGACTGTGTTTCATGAAAATGATCTAGAACAGACATGCCAGTAAGTTGGTGCCTGCTGAGTATTTTGCCTAGAGCAGTGGTTTGTATGTGTGTCATAATACATCTCTGATGTGGCCATATGGATTTGCCATTGGCTTCCAAATGGCTTGTGACAGACATGGTGAGGCCAGCAGACACTAATATGTAAGGGCGTCTTGTTATATGGAGAGGTTTCATGGCAATGTTAAGAATCAGGTTGCAATAGACAAGGGAAAAAGCTATGTGGGATAGAAGCCTGTTTGGTGCATTCTCCTGCAGACCCTGACCCACCACATGTGGCAGAACTCCATCCAGCACTGTGTCCCTTTTGAACTCCTTGTATTTCGTGAAGCAAATACCAAACTCCCAATGCAGGAGAAAGAAAAACCATGAAAAAGTGGAGGATGACCAAATGGCTTCACAGCCCAGATGGGGAGAGACTTAGCACACACTGGTCACATTTTACTTAAAAGAGAGAATTCACCACTGCTGCCTTATGTTCATTAGAAAATAAGAAACCATGTCCTCCAGGTCACGTAGAATCAGACCCAGCTTTGATGGTCTCACGACAAAGGAAGCTAAAGCTCCTGAAAACAACATATATTTCAAGTGCCCAACCTCAGAGGCAGTTTATCAAGAAGTCATTTAGGCCAGCAGAGCTCCATGTTTGTGGAGTTTTTAACCTGTCCCTTACTTATGGAAACTTCTCTACCACATCCAAGGTTGTGAACTCCTGAGCATTTTCCATTCCAGTTATATATTCACAGATTTTATAACTCTTCTCCACCAATTGTGTCTTACTTGGGGCGAAGGTAATGTCAAGGCATTGTTCTGGATGAGAGAGGGAAAATATTTTGTGTAGCACATATTTGATAGACATTGGATTCTTTTTCTTATTTTCCATTCAAAATACTGAATCCCTGACACTAACACATACCCTACTAGACTCTGACTACTAATCCTAATATGATGGAGAAAAATAACCCAAATAGAACAGAAATACAAGCATGTCAGAGGAGGCATGGTGTATTTTTGAACTTTTCTTTTGCATAATAAATGGTAGGTGTTATAAATCTAGTGAATTTTTATTTGGAATAGTTTTTCATGTGTTTTTAAAATTAACAAATATGTGAATTCCTGCCTCCCTTTCTCTGTAGCCTATACAGCACATGTATTTTTATATGTACATATAGAATCCTACCTGGTATCACACGTACATTTTTGTGAGGTTGCTGACTCGGCAGATATAAATTGTGTGAAGAGACTACCCCTCTTAAACGCTGTTGGAACTAAAAATTCAACCTATGGGTGAGCTTCCTAGTACAACAACATTATACATAATTCCATGTTCAGTAAAGTATATATTTTTGCATCAGTAGATGTTATATATTTCATTATAAATTTCATTTGGCATATATTGCTACTTTTTTATGTTTCTCTGTGTGTTTTTTTGGTATATATATATATATATACTCTCCTGATTTATCAAAACATGAAATATATGTGTCTTATATACACTCTCTACATTCATACATTCATTCATGTTCATGCATGAGGAAATATAATCAACTTTTCTCAAGATTATTCTTGGAAATATTCATCCACCTGAAATACATATTTGTTTCCTTGTACTGACAACTCACTTCTGTGAATGGTGCATACAAATCCTAATAATTCTACAGTATCTGACCCAGTTTAACATCAATGCAAGTAGATGCCTATGGGACATGATGTGTATTTTGACGTTCATTTATATTCAACACTGCTACATTAATATTTCTGCAGTTTTTGCACATCATAGGATATATATTTCATCCACAAGTTCACAACTGTATAGGTATTTTTTCACTTTTAATCATTTCCTGCTTCAGAACACATGTATTCCTCCCGGTTTCTTGACTGGTCTTTTCATGAGACTTCTCTGCAAACACATTTTTTTTTAATTTCATAATCAGTTTTGAAGCAAAACTCACACACTTTTCATGATAAACCGTAAATCTAATACCACCATTAGATGCATAACTGTTTGGAATGAATGATTGTATATCAATATTAGGTTTCCTGTATATTTTCAGAAATCAATTCAATCCATTATTTAAAGTTCGAACCAGTTATATTATTTATTCACAGTATGGTCTATTCATGCATTATCTCTATATTCATAGGCACAAGGTACACCTATTTGTACCCCCAATTAATTTATATGTCTTCAAAATATTGCTTTCCTACATATTTTACCTAGTTCATCATTGTGACTGACTCTTCACATGTGCTGACATTTACATTCACTCTCTACCTGAAACCCTATTGCTAAAGAACTTTTGGTCCAAATCCTATACTCACTCTTTTATCTAAACCTACCGACTATTTTCCTAATCCTACCGAATATCCCTTTTTGACTGGATGTTCTCTTCCACATTCAATCATCCAAATTAGAAGGTCCTATGCCATAGTATATTGATTTAACTGAGACAACTGTGCAGGACATAAATCAATGTAAAGTATCCCAATCAAGGGCCCAATGCCCTTCTGGGCTTCAAAACTTACCTAGATTTCTGTTTTCATACATATATTTCACCTATATATTCTTATAAATATCGCAGGTTCCTAATACAAATATTCATTCCAGAGAATGATTCCTAACCCAAATTGAACATGTTATTAACCCTAACCATACACTTTTCCCTCAATGTAATTTTACAGAAGAGCAGGGACAGAGTTGGTCTTACAATACAGGAATATAGGCGATCTTCCAGCTGCTGAAAACCTAAAAGGTCCATGCTGAAATTATCCTTGGAGAAGATGTAGGCAGCTATGAAGGACATGAGAGAGCAAAAGTCATCTTCCATGGCAAACAACCTGGTCAGGTTCATTTGATGTGTCTGAATTAGCCTCTCTCTTCCTAATGTAGAGAAGATGAACCAAACCATGCTTGTGTGGAGAGCTGTTCCCCTGTGCCTATGGTTGATATGCCATTCTAACATATGAATGAGTCACAGCAAGTAGAGGCAGCCTCCATCTTTTGGGAACCATGTAAGCAACTGTTAAAACAAAGTGGTTTCCAAGGCACTGACTTCATTCAGATCTTGAAGAAAGTGACATCACCTTACAGTTTTGGTAATGAAAGTCTGTGATCTTGGGATCCAGGAAACCAGGCACACAGAGTCAAACCCACTCCATGTCCCAGTGGGCTCACTTGTTTGGATTTAACAAGACAGAGTCACTCTTTCTTTGTACCTACTGATGTGAGGACAGCCAAATGCCTGGAAACTATGAAGACTGGCCTTTCCAGAGAAAGCAGGTATTTTCTCACCATGGGCTCCTGACAACTTCACAGAGTTGGCCAAAGAGACCAGATTGGAGACAGGACACGCCATTTTGGGGGAACATAGTATGGCCCACAAGTCAGAGGACACTCCGGATAGTCACAGACCTACTTGGGGAAAGGAGGTGACTTTTTGGGTGTGAGTGTGAGTTTGTGGTTTTGTCTCATGTTCTGAGAATAGTTAGGAAAGCTGGTTTGTTTGTTTTGGAGTGGAATGTGTCTAGTAAGTCCTTTGACAAGGTGAGTGTTTCTGTGTCTATATATCATACTGTGTCCGTGATTGTAGACATTAGAAAAGAGAATGCATCAATGGATGTGTCCTGTCTACGAGAAAGCTTCAAAGCATTCATCCGGTGCAATTTATGAATGGACTGCAGTTTGCCGTATGGACGGGCAACTCCTGCCATCTTTCTAAATTCCTGTTTTCTTCCTGAATTCTGGACACTCTCCAGAATACGCTCATGATTTTGTGTCCAAGATATGTACCACCTCCATCTCTGTGACATGGCCATGTACTGGATAGCTGATGGGAATGGTGAGTATCTCAGAAAACTCAGATATCAGTATGCCCAAAAGTCTCAGTGGAGAAACCCTGCTTTGGGCCTTTTGCTTACCTATTCTGTTGCCCTGAATGTCAGGAAGGTCTTTGCCTCAGGCCACACTTAGTGAAGCCTGCAGAAAATAGTTTTCAAATGGAAATGAATGGTCATTACCTGTGCCTCTTTGCTTAATTGCTTTGGAAATTGACGTTTCTGAATCAGCCTCTCTGCTCTATGTGAGGCTGTGGCTTAAATTCACAGCACATGATGGGTCTAAAGAAAAATCCCATGTGTGCATCTCAAACCAAAATGGACAAAAGAGCTGTCAGAGTGGTTCTTACAATACAGGAAAGTTGGGGACCTTCCACCTGATGAGAACCTCAAATATCCATGCACAAATGATACCTGGAGAAGTTGTAGGCAGGTATGAAGCACCTGAGAGAGCAAAAGTCATCTTCCATGCCAAACAACCTGGTCAGGATGAAGGGATGTGTCTGAATCTGAATCTCTCGCTTCTTATTGTAGAGAAGATGGACCAAACCAGGCCTGAGTGGAGAGCTGTTCCCGGGTGCCAATGGTTGATATACATTCTATCTTATGAAAGTGTGACAGGAAGTAGGGGCAACCTCCATCTTATGTTACCCTTGGAAGCAACTGTTAGGACAAAGTGGTTGCCAAGGCAGTGACCTCATTCAGTTTCAAAGAATGTGACATACCTCATTTCCATGGTGATGGAACTCTCTGAACTTGGTATCCAAGAAGCCAGGCACCCAGAGGCAGTCCCAGTCCCAGTCCCAGTGGGCTCACTTGTTTGGATTCACCAAGGACAGAGTCAGTTTTCTTGGTACCTAATGATGTGAGGATGGCCAAATGCCAGGAGAGCTCTGAAGATGGACCTTTCCTGAGAAAACAGGTGGTGGCTAACCACTTTTTCCTGACATCTTCACAGAGTTGGTCAAGGAAACAAGATCTGAGAGAAGACAGGCCATTTCGGGGGAACATAGTATGGCCCACCAGTCAGTGGACACTCCGGATAGTCACAGACCTACTTGGGGGAAGGAGGTGCCTTTGTGGGAGTGGGTGTGGGTTTGTTGTTTTGTCTCATGTTCTGAGAATAGATAGGAAAGGCGGTTTGTTTGGTTTGGAGTGGACAGTTTCTAGTAAGTCATTTGACACGGCGAGTGTTTCTCTTTCTGTGTATCCCACTGTGTCCGTTGTTGTAGACATTAGAAAAGAGAATGCATTAATGGATGTGTCCTGTCTAGTATAAATCTTCCCATAATTCATCCTGCCCAATATATGAATGGACTGCAGCTTGTCTTATCGATGTGCAACACCTGCTATCTTTCTAAGTTGTTGTTTTCTTCCTGAATTCTGGAAACTCTCCAGGATAGGCTCAAGGATTTGTGTCCAAAATATGTACCACCTCCAAGCTCTGTGACATGGCCATGTACTGGATAGATGAAGAGAATGGCGAGCATCTCAGAAAACTCAGATATCAGTGTGACCAGGAAAGTCTCAGTGCAGAAACCTTGCTTTGGGCCATTTGCTTACTTAGTGTTGTGTTGCACTGAATGTCAGGAAGGTCTTTGCCTCAGGCCACCCCTTTGTGAAGCCTGAAAAAACAGTTTTCAAATGGAAATGAATATGCCTCACCTGTGGCTCTTTGCTTAATTGCTTTGGAAAGGGATGTGTCTTTATCAGCCTCTTGGACCTGTGTGTGGCTGTGACTTAGATTCTCAGCACCTGATGGATCTTAAGAATGATCCCATGTGAGCTTCCAAAACCAAAATGGAAAAAAATATCATTCATTGTGCATGAAGTCTCTTGCCTTCCTCTATTAGGTTCCTGCACTTCATCAAATGAGAATAGGGATTCTTTGGGTCAAATGAGTTCTTCAAAGCCCTGCAGAGGTGCTTGTGTTTTCGCATGACTCACCTAAAGAATCGATACCTAAAATCAGTAGGCCTCAAATTGGAGAAACACAGAAGTATTAACGGCAGGCTTATTTGTACACTCCTGGTTCACAGAAACGGTGTCCAGGTTACCCTGACTTTAGGCAAATGAGGGACAAATGAGCAGATTTTGGACACTGTCTTGGGCTGCGCCCATCATGGAAACTTCCAGCCAGAGGTTAAGATGATTGACTATATGGAATAAGATGAGGGCCATGTGGGAGTGTTTTGGTTTTAATTTTGGTCATTTGTGTGGCATTGGAAAAAATGACTGGGTCCACGTGGGCTTGAACTCTGGTGTGATTCCCCTTAGAGACTGGGTTTTTGAAATGAACTCAGAGAAGCATTGCCATGAATTTTGTTGGGATTTTAAGAGGCCACACATGAAAGTCGCTCTTGGAAACTGAGACCTAGGCCCCGGGTGGATTTCAACAGAGGCCTGGGAATCTCAGCAAGGATATCACATGATTTTATTCTTAAAGAAATGGCAGCCATAGTTGAGAGTCAAAACACACATGGACCTCACATTGTAGACCTCAATGGGCCTGGCCTAATGTGACCGTTTGTCCACTCTTTGGGAAGCCGTGCCTGTGAGAGTTCTCCAGAGATTTCATTGAAATGATCTTCCTCACCATTTAATGTTTGCTGAATGAACTGAAACCCACAGTGCCTCCAATTTCATGCTTGAAAAATGGCTAGATAAATACCATGAAATTTTTGAAATTCCTATGACCAGGTGGCACTGGAGAAACATTGGATGTCCTGTTGCTGATCATGAGTATACCAGACAGTGCCTTGATTTACTGAGTTTCATGAAAATGGTGTAGAACAGAGATGCCAGTAAGTTGGAGCCTGCTGAGTACTGGGTCTAGAGCAGTGGTGGGGAGGTGTTTGATAAAACATCCGTGGTAGGGCCATGTGGATCTACCATTGGATTCCAAATGGCTTGTAACTGACATGGTGCAGCCAGCAGACCCTTATATGTAAAGGCATCTTGTTATATGGAGAGTTTTCAGATTAAAATTAAGAATCAGGTTGATATGGACAAGGGGGCAATGGGGCAAACTGTGAGAGATAGGAGCCTAATTGGTGCATTCTCTTGCAGACCCTGACCCACCACACGTGACAGAACTCCCTCCAGCACTGTGTCCCAGGTTAGCTCCTAGTATTTCGTGAAACAAATACCAAACTCACAGTGCAGCAGCAAAAACACCACAAAAAGTGGAGGAGGACCAAATGGCTTCACAGTCCACACGGGGAGACACTTAGTCCCCAGTGGCCTCAGTTTACCTACAAAGAGAGGATTCAGCACTGCTTCATCTAGTTCATTGGAAAATAAGAAACCATGGCCTCCAGGTCACATAGATGCAGACCCAGCTTTGATGGTCTCACTACAGAGGAAGCCAAATCTCCTGAAAACAACATATATTTCAAGTGCAGAAGCTCAGAGGCAGTTTCTCAAAAAGTTTTTAGGCCAGGAGAGCTCCATGTTTGTGGAGTGTTTACCCTGTTCCTTAGTTTTGGAAACTCCTCTACCACCTCCAAGGTTGTGAACTCCTGAGCATTTTCCATTCCAGATATGTATTCACTGATTTTGTAACTCTTCTCCTCTAATTGTGTCTTACTTGGGGTGAAGGTAATGTCAAGGCATTGTTCTGGATGAGAGCGGGAGGATATTTGTCCAGCATATACTTAAATACACATTGGATTCATTTTCCAATTTTCCATTCGAAATACTGAATCCCTGACACTAACCCATACCTAGTAGACTCAGACTATTCATCCTAATATAATGGAGAATATTAACCCAACACAATAGAAATACAAGCACTTCAGAGGAGACATGTTGTATAGTTGGACTTGACATTTGCATTATATAAGGTAGGAGTTATAAATCTAGTCAAATTTTAATTGAAATATTCTCCATGTGTTTTTAAACTTAACAAATATGTGAATTCTTGTTTCCCTTTTCTGTAGCCTAATCACACATGTATATTTATATGCATATATAGAATCCTACCAGGTATCACACGTACATTTTTGTGAGGTGGCTGTCTTGGCAGATACAAATTGTGAGAAGAATTCACTCCTCCTAAATGCTGTTGGAAATGAAAATTCAACCTATAGGAGAGCGTCCTAGAAGAACAACATTATACATTAACTCATGTTCAATAAAATAAATATTATTGCATTTGTGGATGATACATATTTACTGATGAATTTCGATTGGCATTTATATTGGTACTTTTTAATGCCTGTGAGTGTTGTGTGTGTGTCTGTGTGCGTGTGTGTGTATATATAGATATAGATATAGATATAGATATAGATATACTCTCCAAATTTTTCAAAATATGAAATGTATGTGTCTAATATACACTCTCTAAATTCATTCATGTTCATGTATGTGGATTTATAATCCCCTTTTCACAAGATTATAATCAGAAATATTCATCCACCTGAAATACATATTTGTTTCCTAGTACTGAAAACTAACTTCAGTGAATGGTGCATACAAATCCTAATTATTCTACAGTAACTGACCCAGTCTAACATCAATGCAAGTAGACTCCTATGGGACATGATATGTAATTTGTCATACATTTGTACTCGACACTGGTACATTATTGTTTCTTCAGTTTTTGAACATCACAGGATTTACATTTCATCCACAAGTCCACAAATTAATAAGCATTTGTTTCAACGTTAATCACTTCTTGCTTCAGAACTCATGTATTGTCAGGGTTTCTTGACTGATCTTTTATGAGACTCTTTCCAAATACATTATTTTGAATTTCCATAATCATATTGAAGCAAAACTCACACACTCTTCATGATAAACCAAAACACTAATATTTCCATTACATATATACCTGGTTGGAATGAATGATTGTATATCAATATACGATTTCCTTTAATTTTTCAGATATCAGTTCAATTCATTATTTAAAGTTCAAAAAAGTTATATTATTTATTCACAGTATGGTCTATTCATGCTTTTTCTCTATGTTCCTAGAAACAGGGTACACCTCTTTTTACCCCCGATTCTCATTTTACATCTTCAATATATTTCTCCCAGAAATGGTGAAAGAAATACTCATATCACCTCATTATCACAGTAATATTCTGGACAAAAAATGGAAAGGTAACAGTTATGATTGTACCAAAGCCTAAATGGAAAGTGAACATGGATTTCTAAAAACATCCATGTTCAGGTTGCCTAATGATGTCAATTGTCAATCCTATTGGTGACTACATATTTGTTTTTTTCCTAATTTATATATTCAAACTCAACCCTGTTGAAAATGTCTAATTCTATCACTCACTTTATACTTTGCCTGATTTTGTAATGTGTCTATTGATATCTGCTTTTCTACATATTTTCCCCAGTTCCACATAGTGACTGACTCTTCATATGTGCTGACATTTACATTCACTCAACAACCGAAAGTCTATTGCTAAAGAACTTTTGGTCCAAATCCTATACTCACTCTTCTTCCTAAACCTACCGACTATCTTCCTAATCCTACTGAATATCCCTTTTTGACTGGATGTTCCTTCTAAATTCAATCATCCAATGTACAAGGTCCTATGCCATTGTATATCGAATTATCTGAGGCATCTTTGCAGAACATAATTCAAAGCTAAGTATCCCAATCAAGGGCAAAACCATTCTGGGCTTCAAATCATACCTAGATTTCTGTTTTCCTACTTATATTTCACCTCTATATTCTTGTAAATATTGCAGGTTCCCAATACCATTATTCATCACACAGAATCACTCGTAACCCAAATCAAACCTGTTTTTAACCCCACGTATACACTGTTCCCTCAATCATTTTACAGAAGAGCAGGGACAGAGTGGTTCTTACAATACAGGAAACTTGGGGACCTTCCACCTGATGAGAACCTCGAATGTCCATGCACAAATGATACCTGGAGAAGTTGTAGGCAGGTATGAAGCACCTGAGAGAGCAAAAGTCATCTTCCATGCCAAACAACCTGGTCAGGATGAAGGGATGTGTCTGAATCTGAATCTCTCTCTTCTTATTATAGAGAAGATGGACCAAACCAGGCCTGATTGGAGAGCTGTTCCCGGGTGCCAATGGTTGATATACATTCTGCCTTATGAAAGTGTCACAGGAAGTAAGGGCAACCTCCATCTTATGTTACCCTTGGAAGCAACTGTTAGGACAAAGTGGTTGCCAAGGCAGTGACCTCATTCAGTTCCAAAGAATGTGACATACCTCATTTCCTTGGTGATGGAACTCTCTGAACTTGGTATCCAAGAAGCCAGGCACCCAGAGGCAGTCCCAGTCCCAGTCCCAGTGGGCTTACTTGTTTGGATTTACCAAGGACAGAGTCAGTTTTCTTGGTACCTAATGGTCTGAGGATGGACAAATGCCAGGAGAGCTCTGAAGATGGACCTTTCCTTAGAAAACAGGTAGTGGCTAACCACTTTTTCCTGACATCTTCACAGAGTTGGTCAAGGAAACAAGATCTGAGAGAAGACAGGCCATTTTGGGGGAACAGAGTATGGCCCACCAGTCAGAGGACACTCCGGATAGTCACAGACCTACTTGGGGGAAGGAGGAGCCTTTGTGGGAGTGGGTGTGGGTTTGTTGTTTTGTCTCATGTTCTGAGAATAGATAGGAAAGGCGGTTTGTTTGGTTTGGAGTGGACAGTTTCTAGTAAGTCATTTGACACGGCGAGTGTTTCTCTTTCTGTGTATCCCACTGTGTCTGTTGTTGTAGACATTAGAAAAGAGAATGCATTAATGGATGTGTCCTGTCTAGTATAAATCTTCCCATAATTCATCCTGCCCAATATATGAATGGACTGCAGCTTGTCTTATCGATGTGCAACACCTGCTATCTTTCTAAGTTGTTGTTTTCTTCCTGAATTCTGGCCACTCTCCAGAATAGGCTCATGGATTTGTGTCAAAAATATGTACCACCGCCAAGCTCTGTGACATGGCCATGTACTGGATAGCTGAAGAGAATGGCGAGCATCTCAGAAAACTCAGATATCAGTGTGACCAGAAAAATCTCAGTGCAGAAACCCTGCTTTTGGCCTTTTGCTTACTTATTGTTGTGTTGCACTGAATGTCAGGAAGGTCTTTGCCTCAGGCCACCCCTTTGTGAAGCCTGAATAAAACAGTTTTCAAATGGAAATGAATGGGCCTCACCTGTGGATCTTTGCTTAATTTCTTTGGAAAGAGATGTGTCTTTATCAGCCTTTGGACCTGTGTGTGGCTGTGACTTAGATTCTCAGCACCTGATGGATCTTAAGAATGATCCCATGTGAGCTTCCAAAACCAAAATGGCAAAAAATATCATTCATTGTGGATGAAGTCTCTTGCCTTCCTCTGTTAGGTTCCTGAACTCCATCAAATGACAATAGGGATTCTTTGGGTCAAATGAGTTCTTCAAAGCCCTGCAGAGGTGCTTGTGTTTTCGCATGACTCTAAATCACCTAAAGAATCGATACCTATAATCAGTAGGCCTGAAATTGGAGAAACAGAGAAGTAGTAAAGGCAGGCTTATTTGTTCACTCCTGGTTCACAGAAACGGTGTCCAGGCTACCCTGACTTTAGGCAAATGAGGGGCAAAGGAGCTGATTTTGGACACTGTCTTGGGCTGCGCCCCTCATGGAAACCTCCAGCCAGAGGTTAAGATGATTGACTATATGGAAAAAGATGAGGGCCATGTGGGAGTGTTTTGGTTTTGATTTTGGTCATTTGTGTGGCATTGGAAAAAATGACTGGGTACACGTGGGCTTGAACTCTGGTGTGATTCCCCTTAGAGACTGGGTTTTGGAAATGAACTCAGAGAAGCATTGCCATGAATTTTGTTGGGATTTTAAGAGGCCACACATGAAAGTCGCTCTTGGAAACTGAGACCTATGCCCCGGATGGATTTCAACAGAGGCCTGGAAATCTCAGCAAGGATATCACATGATTTTATTCTTAAAGAAATGGCAGCCATAGTTGAGAGTCAAAACACACATGGACCTCACATTGTAGACCTCAATGGGCCTGGCCTAATGTGACCGTTTGTCCACTCTTTGGGAAGCCGTGCCTGTGAGAGTTCTCCAGAGATTTCATTGAAATGAGCTTCCTCACCATTTAATGTTTGCTGAATGAACTGAAATCCACAGTGCCTCCAACTTCATGCTTGAAAAATGGCTAGATAAATACCATGAAATTTTTGAAATTCCTATGACCAGGTGGCATCGGAGAAACATTGGATGTCCTGTTGCTGATCATGATTATACCAGACAGTGCCTTGTCTTACTGAGTTTCATGAAAATGGTGTAGAACAGAGATGCCAGTAAGTTGGAGCCTGCTGAGTAGTGGGTCTAGAGCAGTGGTGGGGAGGTGTTTGATAAAACATCCGTGGTAGGTCCATGTGGATCTACCATTGGATTCCAAATGGCTTGTAACTGACATGGTGCAGCCAGCAGACCCTTATATGTAAAGGCATATTGTTATATGGTGAGTTTTCAGAGGAAAATTAAGAATCAGGTTGATATGGACAAGGAAGCAACGGGGCAAGCTGTGAGAGATAGGAGCCTAGTTGGTGCATTCTCTTGCAGACCCTGACCCACCACACGTGACAGAACTCCCTCCAGCACTGTTTCCCAGTTTAGCTCCTAGTATTTCGTGAAACAAATACCAAACTCACAGTGCAGCAGCAAAAACACCACAAAAAGTGGAGGAGGACCAAATGGCTTCACAGTCCACATGGGGAGACACTTAGTCCCCAGTGGCCTCAGTTTACCTACAAAGAGAGGATTCAGCACTGCTTCATCTAGTTCATTGGAAATAAGAAACCATGTCCTCCAGGTCACATAGATGCAGACCCAGCTTTGATGGTCTCACTACAAAGGAAGCCAAATCTCCTGAAAACAACATATATTTGAAGTGTGGAAGCTCAGAGGCAGTTTCTCAAAAAGTTTTTATGCCAGCAGAGCTCCATGTTTGTGGAGTGTTTACCCTGTCCCTTAGTTTTGGAAACTGCTCTACCACCTCCAAGGTTGTGAACTCCTGAGCATTTTCCATTCCATATATGTATTCACTGATTGTGTAACTCTTCTCCTCTAATTGTGTCTTACTTGGGGTGAAGGTAATGTCAAGGCATTGTTCTGGATGAGAGCAGGAGGATATTTGTGCAGCATATATTTACATACACATTGGATTCATTTTCCAATTTTCCATTCGAAATACTGAATCCCTGACACTAACCCATACCTAGTAGACTCAGACTATTCATCCTAATATAATGGAGAAAATTAACCCAACACAATAGAAATACAAGCACTTCAGAGGAGACATGTTGTATAGTTGGACTTGACATTTGCATTATATAAGGTAGGAGTTATAAATCTAGTCAAATTTTAATTGAAATATTCTCCATGTGTTTTTAAACTTAACAAATATGTGAATTCATGTTTCCCTTTTCTGTAGCCTATTCACACATGTATATTTATATGCATATATAGAATCCTTCCAGGTATCACACGTACATTTTTGTGAGGTGGCTGTCTTGGCAGATACAAATTGTGAGAAGAGTTCACTCCTCCTAAATGCTGTTGGAAATGAAAATTCAACCTATAGGAGAGCGTCCTAGTAGAACAACATTATACATTAACTCATGTTTAGTAAAATAAATATTTTTGCATTTGTGGATGATATATATTTACTGATGAATTCGATTGGCATTTATATTGGTACTTTTTAATATCTGTGAGTGTTGTGTGTGTGTGTTTGTGTGTGTGTGTGTGTGTGTGTGTGTATATATAGATATAGATATAGATATAGATATACTCTCCAAATTTTTCAAAATATGAAATGTATGTGTCTAATATACACTCTCTAAATTCATTCATGTTCATGTATGTGGATTTATAATCCACTTTTCACAAGATTATAATCAGAAATATTCATCCACCTGAAATACATATTTGTTTCCTAGTACTGAAAACTAACTTCAGTGAATGGTGCATACAAATCCTAATTATTCTACAGTAACTGACCCAGTCTAACATAATGCAAGTAGACTCCTATGGGACATGATATGTAATTTGTTATTCATTTGTATTCGACACTGGTACATTATTATTTCTTCAGTTTTTGCACATCATAAGATATACATTTGCCAAGGCAGTGACCTCATTCAGTTCCAAAGAATTTGACATACCTCATTTCCTTGGTGATGGAACTCTCTGAACTTTGTATCCAAGGAGCCAGGCACCCAGAGGCAGTCATAGTCCCAGTCCCAGTGGGCTCACTTGTTTGGATTTACCAAAGATAGAGTCAGTCATTCTTGGTACCTACTGAAGTGAGGATTACCAAATGCCTGGAGAGCTCTGAAGAGGGAGCTTTCCTGAGAAAGCAGGTAGTGGCTCTCCACTTTTTCCTTACAACTTTACAGAGTTGGCCAAGGAAAAGAGATCTGAGAGAGGACAGGCCATTTCGGAAGAACAGAGTATGGCAACCAGTCAGAGGACACTCTGGTTAGTCACCCACCTATGGGGAAGGAGGTGCCTTTTTGGGAGTGGGTGTGGGTTTGTGGTTTGTCTCATGTTCTGAAAATAGGTAGGAATGGCGGTTTGTTTGATTTGGAGTGAACTGTTTCCGGTAAGTCGTTTGAAGAGGTGAGTGTTTCCATGTCTGTGTATCCCACTGTGCCTGTGGTAGTAGACATGAGAAAAGAGAATGCAGCAATGGATGTGTCATGTCTAGTATAAAGCTTCCCAGCATTCATCCTGCCCAATTTGTGAATGGAGTGTGGCTTGCCTTATGCACGGGCAACACCTAATACCTTCCTAAGTCCCTGTTTTCTTCCTGAATTCTGGCCACTCTCTAGAATAGGCTCATGGTTATGTGTCCAAGATATGTACCAAATCCAAGGTCTTTGACATGGCCATGTACTGGATACCTGAATGGAATGGCCCGCATCTCAGAAAACTCAGATATCAGTGTGATCAGGAAAGTCTCAGTGGAGATACCCTGCTTTGGGCCTTTTGCTTACCTATTGTTCTGTTGCCCTGAATATCAGAAAGGTCTTTGTCTCATGCAACCCCTTTGTTAAGCCTGAAGAAAACAGTTTTCAAATGGAAATGAATGTGCATCACCTCTGGCTCTTTGCTTAATTTCATTGGAAAAGGATGTGTCTGATTCAGGCCCTTTGCCCTGTTTTAGGCTGTGACTTAGATTCTCAGCACCTGATGGATGTAAAGAAAGATCCCATATGTGCATCTAAACCAAAATGGAAAAACGTTCAATCAATGTGCATGAATTATATTGCCTTCCTTTGTTAGGTTTCTGAAATCCATCATGTCAGAATAGGGATCCTTTTGGTGAAATGAGTTCTTCAAATCTCTGCAGAGGTGCTTGGCTTTTCTCATGACTCCAATTCACAAAAAGAATCTAGACCCCACAGTCTGAGAGCCTCAAATTGGAGAAGCGAAGCAGTATTAAGGGCAGGCCTATTTGATCACTCCTTGTTCACAGGAAGGGTGTCCAAGCCACCCTGACATTCGGCAAATGAGGGGCAAGGGAGCTTATTTTGGACACTGTCTTGGGATGTGCCTCTCATGAAAACCTCCATCCAGATGTTATGATGAGTATCTTTATGGTAGAAGATGAGGGCCATGTAGGAGTGTTTTGGTTATAATTGTGGTCATTTGTGTGGCAGTTGGAAAAGATGACTGGGTCCACCTGGGCATGAATTCTGCTGTGATTCCCCTTAGAGACTGAGTTTTGGAACTGACCTCAGAGAAGTATTGACATGAATTGTGTTGGGATTTTAGGAGGCCAGGAATGAGAGTTGCCATTGGAACCTGGGATCAAGGCCCAGAGTGGCTTTCCACAGAACACTGGGAATCACAGCCAGGATATTAAATGATTTTATTCTGAAAGACTTGGCAGGCATAATTGAGATTCAAAACACACTTGGACCTCGCTTTGTAGACCTCAATGGGCCTGGCTTCATGTGACTTTTAGGCCACTCTTTGGGTAGACTTGCCTTTGAGAGTGCTCCAGAGATTTCCCTGAAATTAGCTTCCTCACCATTTAATGGTTCCTGAATGAATTGAAACCAACATTGCCTCCAAATGCATCTGTGAAAAAATGCTAGATAATTACCATGAAATTTTAGAAATTCCGATGACCAGCTGGCACTGGAGGACCTTTGATGTCCTGTTGATGATCATGAGTATAACAGACAGGGCCTTGATTGACTGGGTTTCATGAAAATGGTGTAGAACAGAGATGCCAGTAAGTTGGGGCCTGGTAAGTAGTGGGCCTAGAGCTGTGTTATGCAAATGTGTGATAAAACATCTGTGGTGGGGCCATGTGGATCTTCCATTGGCTTCCAAATGGCTGTGACTGACATGGTGCAACCATCACACCCATATATGTAAAGGCATATTTTTATATGAAGAGGTTTCAGGGCAAAGTTCAGTATCATGTTGCTATTGTCAAGGGGGCAAGCTACTTGAGATAGAACCCTGGTTGGTGCATTCTCCTGGAGACCCTGCCAACCACACCTGACAGAACTACCTTCAGCACTGTGTCCCATTTGAACTCGTTGTATTTCATGAAGCAAATACCAAACTCCCAGTGCAGCAGCAAGAAACACCACGAAAATTGGAGGATGACCATTGGTTTCACAGTCCACACGGGAAGACCCTTAGCCCTCAGTGGCCACAGTTTACCTACAAAAAGAGAATTCATCACTGCTGCCTCATTTTTATTTGAAAATAAGTAACCATTTCCTCCAGGTCACATAGATGCAGATCCAGCTTTGATGGTTTCACTACAAATAAAGCTAAAGCTCCTGACAACAACATATATTTCAAGTGCCCAACCTCAGAGGCAGATTCTCAAAAAGTCTTTTGGCCAGCAGAGCTCCATGTTTGTGGAGTGTTTACCCTGTCTTTTACTTTTGGAAACTCCTCTACCACCTCCAAAGATGTGAAATCTGGAGCATTTTCCATTCTAGATATGTATTCACAGATTTTCTAACTCTTCTCCTCTAATTGTGTCTTACTTGGGGCAAAGGTAATGTCAAGGCATTGTTCTGGAGGAGAGTGGGAAGATTTTTCCGTAGCATATATTTGCATACACATTGGATTCAGTGTCCTATTTTCAATTCAAAATACTGAATACCTGACTCTAACCCATACCCTACCAGACTCTGACTACTAATCCTAATATGATGGAGAAAAATAACCCATAAAGAATAGAAATACAAGCAGTTCAGAGTAGGCATGGTGTATAGATGGACTTGCCTTTTGCATGATACAGAGTTGGAGTTATAAATCTGGTCAATTGTTTGTTGAAATAGTTGTCCTTGTATTTTTAAGGTTAACAAATATGTGAATTCCTGTCTCCCTTTCTCTGTATTCTTATATGCACATATAGATTCCTATCTGGTACCACACGTACATTCTTGTGAGGTGGCTGACTTGGCAGATACAAATTGTTAGAAGAGATCACTCCTACTAAACCCTGTTGGAACTGAATATTCAACCTATGGGTGAGCTTGCTAGTTGAACAGCATTATACATAAATCCATGTTCAGTAAAATGAATATTTTTAGATCTGTGGATGGTATATATTTTATAATGAATTTTGATTGACATATATATTGCTACTTTTTTGTCTGTGTGTTTGTTTTATGTATATGTATATATATGTATATATATATATATATATATATATATATATATATATATATATATACACTCTCCAGATTTTACAAAATATGAAATATATGTGTCTTATATTCACTCCCTAAATTCATTCATGTTCATGTATGTGGATTTATAATCAACTATTCACAAGATTATTCTCAAAATATTCATCCACCTGAAATTTGCCCAATGCTCTCAAATGTCAATCCTATTTGTGACTACATATTTGTTTCTTCCTATTATATATTTAAACTCAACCCTGTTCAAAATGTCTAATCCTATCACACACTTTATACTTTGCCTGATTTTGTAATGTCTCTATTGATATATGCCTTCCTACATATTTTCCCCACTTCATCATTGTGACTGACTCTTCACTTGTGCTGACATTTACATTCACTCTCTAATCGAAATCCTATTGCTAAGAAACTTTTGTTCCAAATATATACTCACCCTTCTTCCTAAACTTACTGACTATCTTCCTAATGCTACAGACTATCCCTTTTTGACTGGATGTTCTCTTCTACATTCAATCATCCAAGTAAACGTGGTGCGAGCTTCAGAGGAGGAGACTACCAACAGGCTATCTCATGCAACATCAAAGGATTTATTGGGTGTCCAGAATGCTGGGGTTCAGAGCTCACCTGAATAGAGCAGATAGCCCTGAGAATAGCTGAAGTAGAGCTTATATTCTTTCCCTGGAGAGAGAAGGGAGGGAATTGTATTGATGGGTCAGGGCGAGTGGGCGGTTTGCATGCAACTGGGAGAGGGAGTACATTCTGCAATTTGGCAGCTGGGGATAGAACATTCTGGGAACAAGTTTTGCAAACATTTCTCAAGATTTCAACAGTGTTCTGTTAAGCATACAGAAAAACAAGATGTGACAAGTACCTATTTTATTAATATTTCATTCCCCACTTCTTCTTCTGGCTAATTTTAATCATAAAAATGATCATTGGAGGGTGTCACATTCAATGTCCGCTAGTGGGGTATTACCATAAGTTTAACTCCTCCAATTTGAGCCTGGAGAAAAGACATTACACGGTTGAGCAAACAGGGTTTTATAGTTAGCAATAATATGAGGATTATTATTGGACCGGCCAGGGTTGATAAAAACGTAGTTAACCAGGGGGACTGTGTGAACCAAGACTCAAGCCACCCTTTTGGGCCCTCTCTCACTTGTTGATGCTCTTCAAGGTGTCTTTTAAATTTACTGATTGATTTTATTACGACTCCAGTATAGTCAGCATAAAAACAACATTCTTCCCTCAATGCAGCACAAAGGCCCCCTTCTCTAATGAAGAGGAGGTCCAACCCTCAATTGTTCTGTAAAACAACTTCAGAGAGAGAGGTTAACGTTTCATGCAAAGCCCTGAAGGAGGTTTCTAATATCTTACTTCTGCTCTATTGCTGCTTCTAATTGGGTCATCTTTTGTGTCCCATGGACAATGCCACTGGTTCCTCTGCCCACCCGTGCAGCAACTCCTATTCCTAATAGGATGGCTAAAGTGAGGGATATATGTTCCCAGTGGAACCGGTTGTATGCCCCCCCCTATTTGATCTTCAAATGAACCTGCGTCATGATAGAGCACTCTGGGAAACATCTGCACCATTACACAATTTATCACGTATCTTGATCATTTCATGAAAACATAAACGATGTTTAAGTATATAGAATTATGCTGTTGTAGGCACTGACAAAGCAAGGCACCTAAGATAGCACTCAAGAGAGGGAAACAGTCCTATTTGGTTGCAACCGGATTCAGAGGGCATTGCTTCTATTGTAATCAATTAATCCCCTGAAACTCAAGTTTAGGTAGTTTCAGAATTTTGTACCCAACATATAAGGGATGGGGCTCAGAAGTTCACAGTCTTCAGAAGTATAAAAAAGCAGTATTTGTTTCTGTTTTTCCTTCTGTTCTGGGCAAGTTAACTTTTCAAGGACACCTGGGAGGAGGAGAGCTTTTTCTTCCCTTTCTTATTTTCCCCTGCCAGCTGTTACCATGGAGCCCGGTTGGTAATTTCTTTATCTTAGAAATGTAGCCATCTCTGTGAAGCCCCAGCTGAAGG
Organism: Callospermophilus lateralis; assembly: GCF_048772815.1. NCBI lineage: Eukaryota > Metazoa > Chordata > Mammalia > Rodentia > Sciuridae > Callospermophilus > Callospermophilus lateralis. Next base: position 375,307 of record NW_027516272.1, on the reverse strand, counting down.
CCAGAGGACTTGTTCACATATTTTGTGAAAAACTAGTTAGGGGTTGTCTAGCTTAGAAGTACTGAGATTTTTAGCCAGAGGCCAAGTAGAACAGGGCAATACAAAAGAGAAAGTTTATCTACATTAAAGTCTTTATTGGGACTGTTTTGCTGAAAGTTCAAAACTCAGCCATGGTGAAGACTTCTGAAGAAGGTCATTTAAGACTTTTCTGTGGGCCTGGTACAGAGGGGGAAAGACGGGGAAGTTGGGGCTGAGAGCACCTCCGAGGATCTGAGAATGAGGGAAAAGAGAGATGTAAAAGAATAATGCGAAAGGGTATTGGGAATTTCCTAGCAGCAAACTTGAGCAGTAGATCAGGTAGAGCAGAGTGAAAGACGGGAGTGAGGATCCCAAAATCCTGTGAGGGACTTTAAATTTTAGTAACCTGTTTTCAGTGATGACAAAGCAACTTTAAAGGCCAATTATATTACATCTTTGATAAGGGTCTCAGGGCTCTCCTCAGCTCGTTTGAGCATTGGGTTAGCTGGTAAGAGGACCTGGTGGGACCCGGTGAGGGCATTGACAGGAGATGAGAGGAATGAGTCGGTGGCGCGGTACCTATGTACCTGCTACCTCAGCAAGTGGGCGATGGTCTGAGAACTGGTGGAGCTTTGGGTTTCTGATCTAGTTATTGGAGGGGAGAAATCAAGTTGCTGAGATGGGAGTGACATCAGATGGTCTGGAGCAGAAGGCTGAGGATAATGATCTATTGGAGAAGCATAGTTCAGGATGTGAGTGAGGGAGGGAAAAGGCTTCCACATAGGGGAATTTCCTTTCACTCTTTTGAGCACTTGCAGAAGTTAAAAAGGTCACGCAAAATTTGAGGATCTAGAGACCCCTCTGGGTGCCATAGTTTTTGGTTGTCTAATTGGTAATGTGGCCAATGCTGTGTACTGAATTTGATGAAGAATTGGGGTTCCATCAGGCAGCCCCTGTATGCACACATTCCCATGACATACAGAAAAAGTCGGCTTTTCCCCCACACAGCCATTACTCTTTGTGGCTTTGATAGTCTGCCAGGCAAACTTAGTAATCTAGACTAGCCAACCTGCATCTGGCTCGCGTGTCCCTACATCCATAATGTTTGTTTCCATTATCTATGGTACAGAAGGGATTTAATGGTATTTTAGTGGGATCCTCTTCATCAGGGATATCACAATAGGAAATACCTATAGCCAGCTAACAAATGTCTGGGTGGAGAGATGGCCACCAGGTCCCTAAGGGGGCTGTATGCGAGATAGACCATACTTCTTTTCCAGTAGGATTTGTGATCAGCCATCACTGCTTAATGGGCTGATGAGGGTTAGGACTACTTGTAGCCAAGGGGAGAGTATATAACCTTATTCACATTGCGAATACACAATTTGAAACTGTTACCAGTCTTTTTCAGTTTCCAGAAAGATTCTGTATAGGGAGCAGGCTTGAGATGAGAGGCATGGATCCAGGAAGTGATTCTGTTTACGTTTACCACTGTAGGTGTTATAATAGCACCTGGTATGGTCCTTTTCAGCGGGGTACCAGGGATGACACGTGATATCATCTTACATAGATGAAATCTCTTACTTGATATGGATGTGGAATCCCCTGGTTCCCAGTTGGGTAGGCAGTGGCCAGCTGTTTTCACAGGTATTACTGAGTTCTTTCAAGATCTTTAAGTCTGTCAAGCAAGGGGGTTTGGAAAGGATCTTTAGGTCTTACAGTTGGGCTTAGGTCCCCTACTGGAGGAGGGCCACCATAAAGAATTTCACACGTGGTAAGGTTACTCAAAGAAACAAAGGGATTTTTTCTTGCATGAAACATTGCATAAGGCAGGAGCATAGTCCAATCTTATGCTGGTCTCTAAGCTTAATTTCGTTAAGGTCTCTTTAATGGTTCTATTCATTCTTTCTACTTGTCTTGAACTCTGTGGTCTATAAGCACAATTTAACTTCCAATTAATCCCCAGGTTCCTGGCTAACCCCTGACTTATCTGGGTCATGAACATCGGTCCATTGTCAGATCCTATTACCGGCTTAGCGTCCTCCAATGGTAGAGAGGCTTAGTCAGCAGCAGCGGAATCACTTAGAGTGTGTTGTGTGTTAGGGGACGAGGGCAGGGGATAAGGACGGGGAGAAGAGTCCAGTAGAGTCAAATCTGTGACTCAGGGAGAACAGAGGGTGGAGGAGGAGGAGGTTGAGAGGGTTTGAGAGATCATGGGGGAAGGAGTAGGAGCAGAGGTAGGGGCAAGGAAAGGCTTCACCCATGGAGGAGGAGATTTGCAGAGGTTCTGCCAAGTTAAGATATATGGCTGTTGATCCGGATGGCTATGTGGCGCTGGCTGAAAGATAATACCTCTGACTTTTTAAATTAGTGGGAAGTAGAAAGATCCTTCTAGGGGCCATACGACTCCAAAGATGGGCCATTCTGAGGCACAGAGATTCTGCCAGGTCCAGCGTTTTACTAAAAAAAGAAAGATTCTGAGTCCTTAAGCGGACTTTGGTCCAGTGATCAAGGGTCAGGGACAGAGGCATTGACGTGCTCTGTTCCATAATGAAAGTTCCACAAACAGTAAAAGCAAGGACACACGACACAGATAAGACAAGACCATAAAGACAGGCAATGAACGTCCAACACTGAGACCAGGAATGAGTAGCCGGCAAAACCCAATGGTATGGCAATAACGAATCTAAAAGAAAATATCACTGAGTCGAGAAGACTATTGTTCCTTGATTTCCCGAGTTCTCTGCGGGGTCCTCCAGAGAGGTGCCCTTTGTCTCTGTGACACGTCTCTCAGCCACCGTCGGAGAGAGCCCAGGCTCTTCATCGCCAGCAATTTTGCCAAGCCCTAACAAGAAAACTGAAACCGGAAAGAGGCGCCTTACTTGCTCCGAGAGGAGCCCATTGGGGTCTCTTCTCCGCCACTGCTGGAACTCGGTGGAACCTCAATATGTAAAGGTCAGGCGAGTGTCAGAGGAAGATACTACCAAGAGACTGTCTCATGCAACAGCAAAGGGTTTATTTGTGGTCCAGCATGCTGGAGCTCAGAGCTAAATTAAATAGAGCAGAGACCTCTGAGAACAGCTTAAGCAGAGCTTATATACTTTCCTTGGAGAGGGAAGAGAGGGAAGTTTAGTGATGGGTAAGGGCGAGTTGGCGGTTTGCATGACACCGAGTGAGGGAGTACATTCTGCAGTTCGGCTGTTGGGAACAGTACATTCTAGAACAAGATTAGCAAACATTTCTCAAGATTTCAAAAGTGTTTTGTTAAGCATACAGAAAAACAGGAAGTGACAAGTACCTATTTTATTAATTTTATTAACCTTTCACTACCGACTATGCCTTTTTGACTTGATGTTCCTTCTACATTAATTCATGCAACGTACAAGGTGCTATGCCATTGTATATCAATTTATCTGAGACAACTCTGCAGAACGTAATTCAACACCACGTATCCCTATCAAGGGCCCAATGCCCTTCTGGGCTTCAAATCAGACTTAGATTACTTTTTTCATACATATATTTCACCTATATATTCTTCTACACATAGCAAGTTCTCAATACGATCATTCATCCAGCAAAATGATTTCTAACCCAAATCGAGCATGTTTTTAACCATAACCGGACACTGTTCCCTCAATCTAACTTTACAGAAGAGCAGGGAAGGAGTTGATATTACAATACAGAAATGTAGAAAAACTTCCACCTGCTGAGAACCTCAAAGGTCCATGAAGAAATGATCCCTGGAGAAGATGTAGGAAGCAATAAAGGACCTGAGAGACCAAAAGTCATCTTCCATGGCAAACAACCCTGTCAGGATAAAAGGTTGTGTCTGAATCAGATTTTTTTTAATGTAGAGATCATGGACCAAACCAGGCCTGTGTGGAGATCTATTCCTGGGTGCCTTTGGTTGATATACCATTCTAACTTGTGAAAATGTCACAGGAAGTAGGGGCAGCCTGAATCTCTTGGGACCCTTGGAAGCAACAGTTAGGACAAAGTGGCTGCCAAGACAGTGCCCTCATTCAGTTCAGGAAGGAAGTGACCTCACCTCACTTTCTTGGTGATGGAACTCTCTGAACGTGGGATCCAGGAAGCCAGGCACACAGAGCCAATCCCAGTCCCAGTCCCAGTGGTCTCACTTGTTTGGATTTACCAAGGACAGGGTCAGTATTTTTTGGTACCTACAGATGTGAGGAAGGCCAAATGCCAGGAAAGCTCGGATGCAGGGTTTTTCATGAGAAAGCAGGTAGTTGCTCACCGTTGGCTCCTAAGAAGTTCACAGAGTTGGCCAAGGAGACAAGATCTGAGACAGGAAAGGCCATTTTGGGGGAACATATTATGGCCCACAAGTCAGAGGACACTCTGGATAGTCACAGACCTACTTAGGGGAAGGAGGTGCCTTTGTGGGTGTGGTTGTGGGTTTGTGGTTTTGTCTCATTTTCTGAGAATAGGTAGGACAGTCGGTTTGTTTCATTTGAAGTGGACTGTTTCTAGTAAGTCTTTTCACAGGGCGAGTGTTTCTATGTCTGTGTATTCCACTGTTTCCGTGGTTGTAGACATTAGAAAAGAGAATTCATCAATGGATGTGTCGTGTCTAGTAGAAAGCTTCTCAGCATTCATATTGCCCCGTTTATGAATGGACTGTAGCTTGCCTTATCGATGAGCAACACCTGCTACCTTCCTAAGTTTCTATTTTCGTCCTGAATTCTGGCAAATCTCAAGAATTGGCCCATGGTTTTGTGTCCAAGATATGTACCACCTCCAAGCTCTGTGACATGGCCATGTACTGGATAGCTGTAGGTGATGGCGAGCATCTCAGAAAACTCAGATATCAGTGTGACCAGGAAAGTCTCAGGGGAGAAATCCTGCTTTGGGCCTTTTGCTTACCTATTGTTCTGTTGCCCTGAATGTCAGGAAGGTCTTTGCCTCAGGCCACCCCTTTGTGAAGCCTGAAGAAAACAGTTTTCAAATGGAAATGAATGGGCATACTTGTGGCACTTTCCTTAATTGCTTTGGAAAGGGATGTGTCTGAATCAGGCCCTTGGCCCTGTGTGTGGCTGTGGCTTAGATTCTCAGCACCTGATGGATCTAAAGAAAGTTACCATGTGTGCATCCAAAAGAAAATTCGCCAAAAGAACAATTATTGGGATGAAGTCTCTCGACTTCCTCTGTAAGGTTCCTGACCTCCATCAAGTGAGAATGGGATCCTTTGGGTCAAAAGAGTTCTACAAAACCTGCAGAGGCTAGCCCATTGTGCTTGGGTTTTCTCATGACTAAAATTCACATAAAGAATCTAAACCCCACAGACAGTAGTCCTCAAATTGGAGCGGTATTAATGGCAGGCCTATTTGATCTCTTTTGGTTCACAGGATGGGTGTCCAGGCCACCTTGACTTTAGGCAAATGAGGGGCAAAGGAGCTTATTTGGGACTCTGTCTTGGTCTGCGCCCCTCATGGAAACCTCCAGCCAGATTATGATGAGTGTCTATATGAAAGAAGATGAGGGCCATATGGGAGGGTTCTTGTTTTAATTGTGGTAATTTGTGTGGTAGTTGGAAGAGATGACTGGGTCCACCAGGGCTTGAACTCTGGTGTGGTTCCCCTTAGAGACTGAGTTCTGGAACTGACCTCAGAGAAGTATTGCCATGAATAGTGTTGGGATTTTAGGAGACCACGCATGAGAATCGCTTTTGGAAACTGAAATCTAGGCCCAGGATGACTTTCCACAGAGCTCAGGGATTCTGAGCCAGGATATCACATGATTTAATTCTTAAAGACTTGGTAGCCATAGTTGAGAGTCCAAACACACATGGACCTCACATTGTATACCTCAATGGGCCTGGATTCATGTGTCCTTTTGGCCACTCTTTGGGAAGGCTTGCCTGTGAGTGTTCTCCAGAGCTTTCATTGAAATGAGCTTCCTCACCATTTAATGGTTCCTGAATTAAATGAAACCCACAGTGCCTCCAACTTCATCCTTGAAAAATGACTAGATTAATACCATGAAATTTTTGAAATCCCCATGACCAGGTGGCACTGGATAACCTTTAGATATCCTGTTGCTGATCATGAGTATAACAAGCAGTGCCTTGATTGACTGAGTTTCGTGAAAATGGTGTAGAACAGAAATGCCAGTAAGTTGGAGCCTGCTGGGTAGTGGGTGTAGAGCAGTGGACTGTAGGTGTGTAAATAAATATTTTTGGTAGGACCACCTGGATCTTCCATTGGCTTCCAAAACTTGCGACTGACATGGTGCAGGCAGCAGACCTTTATATGTAAAGGCATCTTGTTATATGTAGAGGTATCAGGGCAATGTTCAGAATCAGGTTGCTATAGTCAAGGGGAAAGCTATGTGGGATAGAAGCCTGGTTCGTACATTCTCTTGCCGACCCTGACCAACCACACATGACAGAACTCCCTCCAGCATTGTGTCCCAGTTGAACATATTGTATTTCGTGAAGCAAATACCAAATTCCCAGTGCAGCAGTAAGAAACACCCTGAAAAGTGGAGGATGACCAAATGGCTTCACAGACCACACGGGAAGACACTTAGCTCCCAGTGGCAACAGTTTACCTACAAAGGGAGAATTCAGACCAGCTGCCTCATGTTCATTACAAAATAAAGAACCATGTCCTCCAGGTCACATAGATGCAGACCCAGATTTTTGGTGTCAGTATAAACGAAGCTAAATCTCCTGACAATTACATATATTTCTTTTTCTTTTTTTTAATTAATTTTCATTGTAGGTTGTTCAAAACATTACATACTTCTTGATATATCATATTTCACACTTTGATTCAAGTGGGATATGAGCTCCCATTTTTACTCCATATACAGATTGCAGCATCACATCAGTTGCAGAACCATTGATTTACATATTGCCATACATATATTTCTTGTGCCTAACCTCAGAGGAAGTTTCTCAATAAGTCTTTAGGTCAGCACAGCTCCATGTTTCTGGAGTGTTTACCCTCTCCCATACTTTTGTAAACTCTTTTACCACCTCCAGTGTTGTGAACTCCTGAGCATTTTTTATTCCACATATGTATTCACAGGTTTTCTAACTCCTCTCCTCTAATTGTGTCTTACTTTTACCGATGGTTATGTCAAGGCATTGTTCTGGATGAGAGAGGGATGATTTTTGTGTATCACATGTTTGCATACACATTAGATTCATTTTCCTATTTTCCATTTGAAATACTGAATCCCTGACACTAACCCATACCCTACTAGACTCTGACTACTAATCCTAATATCATGGAGAAAAAAATACCTAACTGAATAGAAGTACAGTCCTTTTATAGGAAGCATGGTGTATATTTGTATTTGTCTTCCTCTTTATCAAGAGTATGTGTTTTAAATTTAGTAAACTTTTCATTTTAATATTTCTCCATGATTTTTTAAAGTTATCACATATGTAAATTCCTGTCTCCCTTTCTCTGTATCCTATTCAGCACATGTAATTTTTTTATGCATATACAATATCCTACCTGGTATCACACGTACATTCTTGTAAGATCACTGACTTTGGAATATAAAAATTGTGAGAAGAGATGACTCTCCCTAAATAATGATGGAACTGAAAATTCCACCTATGGGTGAGCTTCCTAGTGAAAAACACTATACATAAATCCATGTTCAGTAAAATGAATATTTTTGGATTTGTGAATGAATTATATTTCATGATGAATATCGATTGGCATATATATTGCTAAATATTAATGTGTGTGTGTGTGTGCATGTGTGTGTTTGTGTGTGTGTGCGTGTGTGTGTGTGTATATTCTACGGATTTTAAAAAAATATGAAAAATATGTGTCTTATTATACACTCCCTAAATTCATTCATATTCATTTATGTTCATTTAAATTCAAATTTTCACAAGATTATTCTCAGTAATATTCATACACCTGAAATATATTTTGGTTTCCTACTACTGAAAACTAAGTTCAGTGGATGGTGCTTAAAAATCCTAATATTTCTACAGTAACTGACCCAGTTTAACATCAATGCAAGTAGATTGCTATGGGACATGATGTGTAATTTGAAGTTCATTTTTACTCAACACTGGTACATTACTATTTCTTCAGTTTATGGACATCATAGGATGTATTTTTTCATCCACAACTTCACAAATTTTTTTGGCATTTGGTTCACTTTCAATTACTTACTACTTCAGAACACATGTATTCCTCCATGTTTCTTTAGTGGTCTTTTCACTAGACTTCTTTCTAAACACATTATTTTCGATTCCATAATCATTTTTGAAGCAAAACTCACTCTTCACGATAAACCGTAACCCTAATAATACCATTGCATATATAACTCGTTGGAATGATGGTATATATATATCAATATAAGATTTCCAATATATTTTCAGATGCAAACTCAAACCATTATTTAATGTTGGATCCAGTTACATACTTTATTCACAATATGGTCTATTCATGCATCATCTCAATAATCATCAACACAAGGTACACCTATTTGTATCCCCAGTACTAATTTATAAGTTTCCAGAATATTACTCCCCTTTATGGTGCAAGAAATACTCATGTCACCTGATCTACATATACATTTTATCACAGTAGTATTCTGTACACAAAATGCAAAGGTCACACATATGATTGTACCAAAGCCTAAATGGGAAGTGACCATGGATTACTAAAAGCATCTATGTCCAGGGTGCCTACTGCTCTCAAATGTCAATCCTATTGGTTACTACATATTTGTTTCTTCCTAAGATTATATATTTAACCTCAAGCCTGTTGAAAATATCTAATCCTATCACTCACTTTATACGTTTCCTGATTTCCTAATGCCCCTATTGATATCTGCTTTCCTACATATTTTTCCCAGTTCATCATGTGACTGTCTCTTCACATGTGCTGACATTTACATTCACCCTCTAACTGAAAACCAATTGCTAAAAAACTTTTGGTCCAACTCCGAGACTCACTCTTCTTCCTAAACCTACTTACTATCTTCCTAATCCTACAGACTATCCCTTTTGACTGGATGTTCTCTTCTACTTTCAATCATCCGAGGTATAGGGTCCTATGCCATTGTATATCGATTTATCTGAGACCTCGGTGCAGAACATGATTCAATCTAAGTACAGCAATCAAGGGCCCAATGCCTTTCTGGGCTTCAAATCTTTCCTAGATCTCTGTTCTCATACATATATTTCACATTTATATTCTTATAAATATCACAGGTTCCCAATACCATAATTCATCCAGCAGAATGACTCCTAACCCAAATCGAACATGCTATTAACACTAACCATACACTGTTCCCTCAATCTCACTTTACAGAAGAGGAGGGACAGAGTTGGTCTTAAAATCCAGGAAGGTAGGGTATCATCCACCAGCTGAGAACCTCAAAAGTCCCTGCAGAAATAATCCCTGGAGAAGGTGTAGGCAGGTATGAAGGATCTGAGAGAGCAAAAGTCATCTACCATGGCAAACAACCTGGTGAGGTTGAAGGGATGTGTCTGAATTAGCCTCTCTCTTCCTAATGTAGAGAAGATGGACCAAACCATGGCTGTGTGGAGAGCTGTTCCCCGGTGTCTATGGTTGATATACCATTCTAACTTATGAATGAGTCACAGCAAGTAGAGGCAGACTCCATCTTTTGAGAACCTTGAAAGCAACTGCTAAAACAAAGTGGTTTCCAAGGCAGTGACTTCATTCAGTTCTTGAAGGAAGTTACCTCACCTTACATTATTGGTGATGAAAGTCTGTGATCTTGGGATCCAGGAAACCAGGCACACAGAGTCAAACCCACTCCATGTCCCAGTGGGCTCACTTGTTTGGATTTAACAAGACAGAGTCACTCTTTCTTGGTACCTACTGATGTGAGGACAGCCAAATGCCTGGAAACTATGAAGACTGGCCTTTCCAGAGAAAGCAGGTAGTTTCTCACCACGGGCTCCTGACAACTTCACAGAGTTGGCTAAAGAGACCAGATTGAAGACAGGACATGCCATTTTTGGGGAACATAGTATGGCCCACAAGTCAGAGGACACTCCGGATAGACACAGACCTACTTTGGGGAAAGAGGTACCATTTTGGGTGTGAGTGTGAGTTTGTGGTTTTGTCTCATGTTCTGAGAATAGTTAGGAAAGCTGGTTTGTTTGTTTTGGAGTGAACTGTTTCTAGTAAGTCCTTTGACAACGTGAGTGTTTCTGTGTCTATATATCATACTGTGTCCGTGATTGTAGACAGTAGAAAAGAGAATGCATCAATGGATGTGTCCTGTCTACGAGAAAGCTTCAAAGCATTCATCCTGTGCAATTTATGAATGAACTGCAGCTTGCCATATGGATGGGCAATTCCTGCCATCTTTCTAAATTCCTGTTTTCTTCCTGAATTCTGGACACTCTCCAGAATATGCTCATGATTTTGTGTCCAACATATGTACCACCTCCATCTCTGTGACATGGCCATGTACTGGATAGCTGATGGGAATGGTGAGTATCTCAGAAAACTCAGATATCAGTATGCCCAAGAAAGTCTCAGTGGAGAAACCCTGCTTTGGGCCTTTTGCTTACCTATTCTGTTGCCCTGAATGTCAGGAAGGTCTTTGCCTCAGGCCACACTTTGTGAAGCCTGCAGAAAATAGTTTTCAAATGGAATTGTATGGTCATTACCTGTGCCTCTTCGGTTAATTGCTTTGGAAATGGATGTGTCTGAATCAGCCTCTTGGCCCTATGTGAGGCTGTGGCTTAGATTCACAGCACATGATGGGTCTAAAGAAAAATCCCATCTGTGCATCCAAAACCAAAATGGACAAAAGAACTGTCATGGTGGATAGAGTCTCTTGCCTTCCTCTGTAAGGTTCCTGACCTCCATTAAGTGAGAATAGGGATTATTTAGGTCAAGTGAATTCTTTAAAGCCCTGCAGAGGCTATCCCATAGGTTCGTAGGTTTTCTCATGACTCCAATTCACATCTATGTTTACAGAAGAGCAGGGACAGTGTTGGTCTTACAATACAGGAATGCAGTGGATCTTCCATCTGTTGAGAACCTCAAAGCTCCATGCAGAAATGATCTCTGGAGAAGATGTAGGCAGCTATGTAAGACCTGAGAGAGCAAAAATCATCTTCCATGGCAAACAACCTGGTCAGGATTAAGGGTTGAGTCAGAATGAGCCTATCTCTTCTTAATGTAGAGAAGATGGACCAAACCCGCCCTGTGTGGAGAGCTGTTCCCTTTTGCCTACAGGTGATATACCATTTTAACTTGTGAAAGTGTCACAGGAAGTAGGGGCAGCCCTCATCTTATGGGACCGTTGGGAGCAATTGTTATGACAAAGTGGTTGCCAAGGCAGTGATCTCATTCAGTTCCTGAAGGAAGTGATCTCATCTCACTTCCATGGTGATGGAACTCTCTGAACTTGGGATACAGAAAGCCAGGCACCCAGAGCCAGTCCCAGTCCTAGTCCCAGTGGTCTCACTTTTTTGGATTTACAAAAGACAGAGTCAGTCTTTCTTGATACCTACTGATGTGAGGATGGCCAAATGCCAGGAAAGCTCGGAAGAGGGGCTCTTCCTGAGAAAGCAGATAGTGGCTCACTCCTGGCTTCTAACAACTTCACATTGTTGGCCAAGAAGACCAGATCTGAGACAGGGCAGGCCATTTCGGAGGATCATAGTATATCCCATCAGTCAGAGCACACTCCGGAGAGTCACAGACCTATTTGGGGGAAGGAGGTGCCATTGCGGGTGTGGGTTTGTGGTTTTGTCTCATGTTCTGAGAATAGGTAGAAAAGGCGGTTTGTTTGGTTTGGAGTGAACTGTTTCTAGTAAGTCGTTTGACAATGCAATTGTTTCTATGTCTGTGTATCCCACTGTGTCCGTGCTTGTAGACATTAGAAAAGAGAATGCATCAATGGATGTGTCCTGTCTCATAGAAAGCTTCCCAGCATTCATCCAGCACAATTTATGAATTGACTGTGGCTTGCCTTATTGATGGGCGATACCTGCTACCTTCCTAAGTTGCTGTTTTCTTCCTGAATTATGGCCAATCTCCAGAATAGGCTCATGGTTTTGTGTCCAAGATATGTACTACCTCCAAGCTCTGTGACATGGCCATGTACTGGATAGCTGAATGGAATGGCGAGCATCTCAGAAAACTCAGATATCAGTGTGACCAGTAAAGTCTCAGTGGAGAATCCCTGCTTTGGGCCATTTGCTTACCTATTGTTCTGTTTCCCTGAGAGTCAGGAAGGTCTTTGTCTCAGGCCAACCCTTTGTGAATCCTGAAGGAAAGATTTTTCAAATGGAAATGAATATGCTTTACCTTTGGCTCTTTCCTTAATTGATTTGGAAAGAGATGTGTGTGAATCAGCCTCTTGGCCCAGTGTGATTCTTTGACTTAGATTCTCAGCACCTGATGGATCTAAAGAAAGATCCCATGGGTGCATAAAATCCAAAATGGCAAAAAGAGCAGTCATTGTGGATGAAGTATTTTGCCTTCCTCTGTAAGGTTCCTGAATTCCATCAAGTGAGAATAGGGATCTTTTGGGTCAAATGAGTTCTTCAAATCTATTCAGAGGCTATCCAATAGGTGCTTGAGTTTTCTCATCTTTCCAATTCACATAAAGAATCTGTACCCGACACTCAGTAGGACTCAAATTGGAGAAGCAGAGCAGTATTAAGGGCAGGCCTATTTGATCACTCCTGGTACACAGGAAGGGTGTACAGGCCACTGGGAATTTAGGCAAATGAGGGGCAACAGAGCTTATTTTGGACACTGTCTTGGGCTACGCTAATGCTATCAAATGTCAATCCTATTGTTGACTTCATATTTGTTTTATCCTAAGCTCACATATTCATCCTCAACCCTGTTGAAAATATCTAATCCCATCACTCACTTTATTCTTTTCCTGATTTCCTAATGTCTCTATTGATATCTGCTTTCCTACATATTTGGCCCTGTGCATCATTTTGACTGACTCTTCACTTGTGTTGACATTTACATTGACTCTCTAACCAAAACCCTATTGCTAAAGAACTTTTGTTCCAAATCCTATACTCACTTTTCTTCCTAAACTTACCGACTATCTTTCTAATCAAACTGACTATAACATTTTGAATGGATGTTCTCTTCTACATTCAATGATCCAAGTACAGTTCAGGTTTCTATTCAACCGGGTGAAGGAGTAGATTCTGCAGTTTGGCAATTGGGGACAGCACATTCTGGCAACAAGATTAGCAAAGAGTTCTCAAGATTTCAACAGTGTTTTGTTAAGCGTACAGAAAAACAGGAAGTGACAAGTACATATTTTATTAACCTTTCATTCCCCACTTCTTTTTCTGGCTACTTTTAATCATAAAAGTGATCTTTGTGGGGTGTCACCTTCTATGTCTGCTAGTGGGGTAGTACCATAATTTTAATTTGTCCAATTTGAGCTTGGAGAAAAGAAATTACATGATTGAGGAAACAGGGTTTTATAGTTAGTAATACTATGAGGATTATTATTGGACCGGCCAGGGTTGATAAAAACGTAATTAACCAGGGGGACTGTGTAAAAAAAGACTCAAACTACCCTTTTTGTGCCTCTCTCTCTCGTTGTTGCTCTTCAAGGCATCTTTTTAATTTACTCATAGATTTTTTTTACAACTCTAGTATTGTCGACATAAAAACAACATTCTTCCCTCAATGAAGCACAAAGGCCCCCTTCTGTCATGAAAAGGAGGTCCAACCCTCGCCTTTTCTGTAAAACAACTTCAGAGAGAGAGGTTAAAGATTCCTGCAAAGCTGTGATGGAGTTTTCTAAAATCTTTAAGTTTTGATCTATTGCTGCTTCTAATTGGGTCACTTGTTGTGTCCCATGGACCAGAGCAGTGGTTCTTGTGCCCAACCCTGCAGCAACGCCTATTCGTAATAGAATGGCTAAGGTGAGGGACATATGTTCCCAGCGGAATCGGGTTGTATGTCCCCCTCTTTGATCTTCAGATGAACCTGCGTCATGATAGAGCACTCTGGGAAACATCTGCACCATTTCACAATTAATCACATCTGTTGACCATTTCATGAAAACATAAACAATGTTTAAGTATATAGAATTATACTGTTGTAGGGACGGACAAGGCAAGGCACCTAAGATAGCACCAAAGACAGGGAAACAGTCCTATTTGGTTGCAACCGGATATAGAGGGCATTGCTTCTGTTGTAATCAATTAATCCCCTGAAACCAAAGTTACGTAGTTTCAGAATTTTGTACCCAACACGTAAGGGAAGGGGCTCAGAAGTTCACAGTCTGCAGAAGTTCACAAAAAGCAGTTTTTGTTTCTGTTTTTTCCTCAGTTTGGGCAAGTTAACTTTTCAAGGACACCTGGGTGGGGGTGTCTTCCCTTTCTTTTTTTCCCCCTTCCAGCTGTTTCCATACAGCCCAGTTTGTAACTTCTTTATCTTAGAAATGTAGCCATCTCTGTGAAACCCCAGCTCAAGGCCAGAGGCCTTTTTTTCAAATATTTTGTGAAAAACTAGTAAGGGTGTGTCTAGATCAGGAGTGCTGAATTTTTTAGCCAGTTGCCAAGGAGACCAGGGCAACACAAAAATAGGAAGTTTATCTACAGTGAACTCTTTTATAGGGACTCTTTTGCTGAAAGTCCTAAATCAGCCATGGTGAAGACTTCTGGAGAAGGTCAGTTAAGACTTTTCTGTGGGCCTGGTACAGAGGGGGACAATTTGGAAGGCAGGGATAAGAGCAGCTCTGTGGATCTGAGAATGAGGAAGGAGAGATGAAAAGAATATTGGGAGAGGGCTTTGGGATCTTAATAGCAACAAAAACTTGAGCAGTAGAACAGATAGAACAGAGGGGGAGACGGGAGTGAGTTTCCAAAAAGCCTTTGAGGGACTTTAAATTCTTAGTAACCTGTTTTTAGTGATGACAAAGCAACATTAAAGGCCATTTTTATTACATCTTGTATTAGGGTCTGAGGATTCTTCTCAGCGGGTTTGAGCTTTGCATTAGGTGGTAAGAGGACTGGGTGGGACCCGGTGCGGGCACTGATAGGAGCGGAGAGGAGTGAGTGAATGGAGTGGTACCTCAGTACCTGCGACCTCAGCAAGGGAGCAATGGTCTGAGAACCAGTCGAGATTTGGGATTTTGATCTAGATATTGGAGGGGAGAAATCAAGTTGCTGAGGTGGGAGTGACAGCGGAGAGTCTGGAGCACAAGGCTGAGGGTGAGCATCTATTGGAGAAGCATATTTCAGGATGTGAGCAAAGGAGAGAGAAGGCCTCCGCATAGCGGAATCTCCTTTCACCCTTTTGAGCACTTGCAGAAGTTAAAAAGGTCACACAGAATTTGCGGATCTAGAGACCCCTCTGGGGGCCATCGGTTTTGGTTATCTAATTCGTAATATGGCCAATGCTGTGTACAGAATTTGATGAGGAGTTTGGGTTCCATCTGACAGTCCCTGTATGCTCACATCCCCATGACTTACAATGGAAGTCTGCTCTCCCCCCCCCCCACAACCGTGACTGTTTGTGGCTTTGATAGTCTGCCGGGCAAACATAGTAATCTAGGCTAGCCAACTTGCATCTGGCTCACGTGTCCCTACATCTATAATGTTTGTTTCCATTATCTATGGTACGGAAGGGATTTAATGGAATTTTAGTGGGATCCTGTTAATCAGGGATATCCCAATAGGAAAGACCTATAGCCAGCTGACAAATGACTTGGTGGAGAGATGGTCACCAGGTTCGTAAGGGGGCTGTATTCGAGATAGGCCATACTTCGTGTCCAGTAGGATTTGTGATCAGCCATCGCAGCTTAAGGGGCTGATGAGGGTTAAGACTACTGGTCGTCAAGGGGAGAATAAATATCTTCCAGGATCTTCTTTACAACCATTTGTGATGTTTCTTTTTTCTTCTCTTTTATTTCTTTTTTTTTGTGTGTGTGGGGAAGGCTTCAATACATCCTGAAAATGTATGTTCAAAGACTAGGAGTTATTTAAGTCCATACCTTACTGGCTTAATTTCAGTAAAGTCCACTTCCCAGAATTGTCCTCGTCTGGTTCCTCATAGGTGCTTTCCTGCAGGAAGCTTGGAAGTGTAAGCTTTAACCAATTAATGGACCTGACAGGCTTTTGTTACCCATTCAGTTATTTCCTTTTGCTGTGAGTAGGTTAGTGGAAAACTGTGTTCTTGATCCTTCACGAATGAATGCAGTTTCTTTGAACAAAGGTGAGTGAGTTGAGGAACATTTGCTACTGACATAGTTAGAGCCATGATTATAGGAGTAGTTACTGAAGGATTAAAAAATTCCACTTGGGGGCCTTCAGGGTTAAAAGTTATTTTGGCCCAGAGCTTGGTGAGCAGAACTCTGCCCATCAATGGGGCCAGGCATTCTGGGATTACTAGGAAGGAGTGATGGATTTTTCCTTTTCCCCGGTCCATGGTCCTCTTAGTTGTCAAAGCCCGATATTTACTTCTGTTAGACTCTTGAATTAGAGACCTTTTATTCGGTAGAGGGCCCAATGGGCCTTATGGGCTGAGTATATTGCCCCTGTATCTACTTCAAAGTTTATTGTGTTCCCTTCCACTTCAAAAGTTACCTTGAGGTCAGGGAGAGGATCTGAGCCCGGACTTTCTTAGTATTCCTCCAGAGTCAGAATATCTGGCTGGCATGGCTGTCTCTTTCTAGGGCACTCTTTGGCCCAGTGTCCTTTTTCTTTAGAGTAGGCACATTGATCTGAGGCCAGGGGTGGCCTCTAGTGTGTGCCCAGGTATCCCTTCCTGTCTTTCTGTTTCTTAATTTCTGGCCTATTTTTTGTTGTGACCAGGACCTTAGTCAATGCCTTAGTCTGTCTTTTGTTTCTTTTATCCTCACTCAGCTCCCTTCTCTTCCTCAGTTTCTCTCTTAAAGTATACCTTCTCGGGTTCTCTGACTAAATCCCTCAAAGTCATATCTTGTAATCCATCTAAGCATTGTAACTTTCTTTTAATATCCAGGGCAGCTTTCCCAATAAAGGCCATTGTGACAGATGCCTTTTGATCCTCTGCCTGATGATCGAAAGGAGTATGTCTCTTATATGCCTACATAATTATCTCTAGGAACATAGAGGGAGATTCATCAGGCCCTTAAATAATCTCTCTTACCTTGGCCAAATTAGTTGGTCACCTAGCGGCCACTAAGATACCCACTATTAGAGCCCGGCGATAAGTGGACAGATGCTCCCTACCTTCAAAGGTGTTGGGGTCCCAGTTGGGTCGTTTCAAGAGAAAACCGGCTTTGAATATGTTGGGAAGTTGTGTCGGTCACGCATTTGGTCCGAGGATACTTTTTTCTAGGCTCCAGGAGGATTCTTTTTGTTCCTCTGTCATGAAGAGAGACCCTAGGAGTTGTTGGCAGTCATCCCAAGTAGGTTGGTGTGAAAACATCAATGACTTCACCAGACCTGAGAGCCAGGTTGGGTCCTCGGTAAAAGGGGGATTGTTATTTTTCCATTTATATAGGTCTGAAGAGGAGAAGGCCAATACTGGTAGGCTTCCATTTTTTTTCCCCATGGCCATCGTCAATCATTGGCCCTTAGGGATGGAGGGAAGCAACACGGGAGTTCCAGGGTTTTCAATCATTTGCCACCGGCGAGTTCCTTTAGCAACTCCAGCTGTCTCCAGGGGAGGAGGGGCTGTGTGTGACGCAGGGGAGTTATCTGGAGGGCCCTGGGCTGGCTTAGCTTCCTCCAATTGCGGAGAGGCTGAGTCAGCAGCTAGAGAATCACTTAGAGGGTGTTGGGGGTTGTGGGACAAGGGTAGAAGATAAGGAAGGGGAGGAGAGTCCAGTAGAGTCAAATCTTGTGACTCAGGGAGAACAGAGGGTGGAGGAGGAGGAGGAGCAGAGGGGTTGAGATATCGTGGGGGAAGGAGTAGGAACGGGGACACAGCAAGGAAAGGCTTCAACCACGGAAGAGGAGATTTGCAGATTTCCTGCCAAGTTAAGGTATATTCCTGTTTATCAGTATGGCTATGTGGCCCTGGCTGTAAGACAATATCTCTGTCTTTTTAAATTAGTGGGAAGTAGAAAGATCCTTCTAGGGGCCATCCGAATCCAAAGGTGGGCCATTCTGAGGCACACAGAGTCTGCCAGGTCCAGCGTTTTACTGAAAAAGAAACATTCTGAGCCCTTAAGCGGACTTTGGTCCATAGATCAAGGGTCAGGGACAGAGGCATTGAAGTGATCTGTCCCATAATGAAAGATACACAAACAGTAAAAGCAACGACACAGGACACAGACAAGAGAAAACAATAAAGACAGGCAATGGACGTCCAACACTGAGACCAAGACTGAGCTTGTGGCAAAACCCGATGGGCTGGCAATACCGAATCTGAAACAAAGTATCACTGAGTCGAGGGGACTATTATTCCTCGATTCCGGAGTCCTCTGTGGCGTCCCCCAGGGACTTGGCTTGTGGCTCTGTGACACGTCTGCCAGCCACCATCAAAGAGAGCTCACACACTTCATCGACAGCCATTTTGCCAAGCCCTAACCTGAAACCTGAAACCAGAAAGAGGCGCCTTACTTACCCTGAGAGTAGCCCATTGGGGTCTCTCGTTCACCGCTGCTGGATTTCGGTGGAACCTCCATATATAAAGATCGGAAGAGCATTGGGGGAAGAGACCACTAAGAGACTCTCTCATGCAAAAACAAAGGGTTTATTGGGGGTCCAGCATGCTGGGGCTCAGAGCTCATTTGAATAGAGCAGAGAACCCTGAGAACAGCTTAAGCAGAGCTTATATACTTTCCTTGAAGAGGGCAGGGAGGAAAGTTTATTGATGGGCCTGGGCGGGTGAGCAGTTTGCGTGCAACTGGGTGAGGGAGTACATTCTGAAGTTTGGCAGTTGGGGACAGCACATTCTGGGAAAAAGTTTAGAAAACACTTCTCAAGATTTCAACAGTGTTTTATTAAGCATACAGAAAAACAGGAAGTGACAAGAATCTATTTTATTAACATTTCACTACCGACTATACTTTGCCAGATTTCCTAAAGTCTCTATTGATATCTGCATTCCTACATATTTTCCCCAGTTCATCATTGTGATTAATTCTTCACATGTGCTGACATTTACATTCACTCAATACCCGAAACCCTATAGCTAAAGAACTTTTGGTCCAAATCCTATACTCAGTCTCCTTTATAAACATACCGACTATCTTCCTAATACTTCTGACTATCCATTTTGACTGGAAGTTCTCTTTGAAAATCAATCATCCAAGTTACAAGGTCCTATGCTTAATACCGCAATCAAGGGCCCAATGCCCTTCTGGGCTTCAAATCTTACCTAGGTTTCTGTTTTCAGATTCATATATTTTACCTATATATTCTTGAAAATATCGCAGATTCCCAATACCATTATTCATCCAGCAGAATGATTTCTATTCCAAATCAAACCTGTTATTAACCCTAACCATACACTGTTCCCTCAATCTAACTTTAGAGAAGAGCAAGGACAGAGTTGGTCTTAAAATACAGGAATGTAGGGGATCTTCCAACTGCTGAGAAACTCAAAGGTCTATGCGCAAATGATCCCTAGAGAAGTTGTAGGCACCTATGAAGGAACTGAGAGAGCAAAAGTCATCTTTCATTGCAAACAACATGGTCAGCATGAAGGGATGTGTCTGAATCAGCCTCTCTCTTCTTTATGTAGAGAAGGAGGACAAAACGAGGCCTCTGTGGAGAGCTGTTCCTGGTTACCAATGTTTGATATACTATTCTAACTTGTGAAAGTGTCAAAGGAATTAGGGACAGCCTCCATTTCATGGGACCTTTGGAAGCAAATGTTAGGACAACGTGCTTGCCAAGGCATTGACCTCATTCAGTTCCTGAAGGAAGTGACCTCACCTCACATTCTTGGTGATGGAACTCTCTGAACTTGGGATCCAGGCATGGAGGCACACAAATCTAGTCCCAGGCCCAGTCCCAGTGGTCTCCCTTCTTTTGATTTACCAAGGACAGAGTCAGTCTTTCTTGGTATCTACTGATGTGAGGATGGCCAAATGCAAGGAAAGCTCTGAAGAGTGGCCTTTCCTGAGTAAGCAGGAAGTGGCTCACCGCTGTCTCCTGACAACTTCACAGAGTTGGCCAAGGAAACCAGATCTGAGACAGAACAGGCCATTTGATGGGAACATAGTACGGCCCACCAGTCAGAGGTCACACCCGATAGTCAGAGACCTACTTTGGGAAAGGAGGTGACTTTGTGGTTGTGAGTGTGTGTTTGTGATTTTGTATCATGTTTTTAGAATAGGTAGGAAAGACAGTTTGTTTGGTTTGGAGTGGACGATTTCTAACAAGTGATTTGACAAGGCGAGTGTTTTTAAGTCTGTGTATCCCACTGTGTCCATGGTTGTAGACATTAGAAAAGAGAATGCATCAAAGGATGTGTCCAGGCTAGTAGAAAGCTTACCAGAATTCTTTCTGCCCAATGTATGAAAGGAATGCGGCTTGCCTTATGGATGGGTAACACCTGCTGTCTTCCTAAGTTCCTGTTTTCTTCCTGAATTCTGGCCACTCTCCAGAATAGGCTCATGATTTTGTGACCAAGATATGTACCACCTCCAAGCTCTGTGACATGGCCATGTACTGGATAGCTGAAGGGAATGGTGAGCATCTCAGAAAATTCAGATATCAGTGTGACCAGGAAAGTCTCAGTGGAGAAACACTGCTTTGGGCCATTTGCTAACCTATTGTTCTGTTCCCCTGAATGTCAGGAAGGTCTTTGCCTCAGGCCACCCCTTTGTAAAGCCTAAAGAAAACAGTTTTCAAATGGAAATGAATGGGCATCACCTGTGGCTCTTTGCTTAATTGCTTTGGAAAGGGATGTGTCTGAATCAGCCTCTTGGCCCTGTGTGAGGTTGTGGCTTAGATTCTCAGCACCTGGTGGATGTAAAGAGAGATCCCATGTGTGCATCCAAAACCAAAATGGCCAAAAAGCAGTCCTTGTGGATGAAGTCTGTCGCCTTCCTCTTTAAAGTTCTTGAACTCCATCAAGTGAGAATAGGGATCCTTTGGGTCAAATGGTTTCTTCAAAGACCTGCAGAGGTGCTTGTGATTTCTCATGACTGCAAATCACATAAAAATATATACCTGACACTCAGTTTTCCACAAATTGGAGAAGCATAGAAGTATTAACGTCTACCATATTTGATCACTCCTGTTTCACATGAAGGGTGTCCAGACCACCCTGAATTTACGCCAATGAGGGGCAAGGGAGTTATTTTGGACACTCTCTTGGACTCCGCCACTCATGGAAACCTTCCGCCAGAGGTTGTGATTAGTGTCTATATGGAAGAAGATGAGGGCCATATGGGAGGGTTTTGGTTTTAAATTTGGTCATTTGTGTCCAGTATGAAGACATGACCTGGACCACCTGGGCTTGAACTCTGGTGTGATTCCCCTTAGAGACTGAATTCAGAGAAGTATTGCCATGAATTTTGTTGGGATTTTAGGAGTCCACCCATGAGAATCACCCTTGGAAACTGAGATCTAGGCCCAGGTTGGCTTTCCACAGAGCCCTGGGTATCTCAGCCAGGATATCACATGATTTAATTCTGAAAGACTTGGCAGCCATAGTTGAGAGTCACAACACCCAGGGACGTCACATTGTAGACCTCAATGGGCCTGGCTTCATGTGACATTTTGGCCACTCTTTGGGAAGCCTTGCCTGTGAGAGTTCTACAGAGCATTCATTGAAATGAGCTTCCTCACCATTTAATGGTTCCTGAATGAATTGAAACCCACAGTGCCTGCAACGTCATCCTTGAAAAATGCCTAGATAAATACCATGAAATTTTTGAAATTCCCATGACCAGGTGTCACTGGAGAAACTTTGGATGTCCTGTTGCTGATCGTAAATATGCAAGACAGTGCCTTGATTGAGTGGGTTTCATGAAAATGGTGTAGAACAGTGATGCCAGTATGTTGGAACCTGCTGAGTATTGGGCCTAGAGCAGTGGTAGGCAGATGTGTGATAAAAAATTTGTGGTGGGGCCATGTGGATCTGCCATTGGCTTCCAAATGGCTTGTGACTGACATGGTGCAGCCAGCAGACCCTTCCATGTAAAGGCTTCGTGTTATATGGAGATGTTTCCGGGCAATGTTCAGAATCAGGTTGCTATGGACATGTGGCCAAGCTATGTGGGATAGAAGCCTGGTTGGTGCATTCTACTGCAGACCCTGACCAACCACACATGACAGAATTGCCTCCAGAACTGTGTCCCAGTTGAACTTCTTTTATTTCATGAAGCAAATGCCAAAGTCCCAGTGCAGCAGCAAGAAACACCACGAAAAGTGGAGGATGACCAAATGGCTTCCCAGTCCACATGGGAATACCCTTAGCCCCCAGTGGCCACAGTTTACTTACAAAGAGAGAATTCAGCACTGCTGCCTCATGTTCATTGGAAAATAAGAAATCATGTCCTCCAGGTCACATAGATGCAGACACAGCTTTGATGGTCTCACTAGAAAGAAGCTAAAGCTCCTGACAAAAACATATATTTCAAGTGCCCAAACTCAGAGGCAGTTTCTCAAGAAGTATTTAGGCCAGCAGAGCTCCATATATATGGAGTGTTTATCCTGTCCCATACTAGGAAAACTCCTCTACCACTTCCAAGGTTGTAAACTCCTGAGCATATTATTCACAGATTTTATTAGTCTACTTCTCTAATTGTGTCTTACTTTGGGGGAAGGAAATGTCAAGGAATTGTTCTGGATGAGAGTGGGAAGATTTTGTTTAGCACATATTTGCATACACATTGGATTCATTTTTCTATTTTACATTTGAAATACTGAATCCCTGACACTAACACATGCCCTGCTAGATTCTGAATACTAATCCTAATATGATGGAGAAAAATAACGGAAACAGAATAGAAATACAAGCAGTTCAGAGGAGGCATGTTGTATACTTGGACTTGCCTTTTGCATTATATAGGGTAGGAGTTATAAATCTAGTCAATTTTTTGTTGAAATAGTTTTCCATGTGCTTTTAAAGTTAACAAATATGTGAATTCCTGTCTCCCTTTCTCTGTATTCTATTCAGCACATGTATTTTTATATGCACATATAGAATCCTACCTGGTATCACACGTACATTCTTGTGAGTTACATGACTTGGCAGATACAAAGTGTGAGAAGAGATCACTCCTCTTAAACGCTGTTTGACCTGAAAATTCAACCTATGGGTGAGCTTCCTAGTTGAAAAAAGTTATACATAAATCCATATCCAGTAAAATGAATATTTTTGAATCTGTGGATTATACATATTTCACGGTGTAATTCGATTGGCATATATATTGCTAATTTTTAAAATCTGTGTGTGGATATATATATATATATATATATATATATATATATATATATATATTCTCTCCAGATATTTCAAAATATTTAATATATGTGTCTTATTATACACTCCCTAAATTCATTCATGATTATGTATGTGGATTTATAATCAACTTTTCACAAGATTATTCTCAGAAATATTCATTCACCTGATATACGTATTTTTTTCCTAGTATTGAAAACTAACTTCAGTGAATGGTGCATATAAATCCTAATATTTCTACAGTAACTGATCCATTTTCACATCAATGTAAGTAGATTCCTATGGGACATGATAAGTATTTTGAAGTTCATTTTTATTTAAAACTAGTACATTACTATTTCTTCAGTTTATGCACATTATTGGATATATATTTCATCCACAAGTTCACAAATTTATAGGCATTGATTTCACTTTCAATCACTTTCTGCTTCAGAAAACACGTGTTCCGCCATTTTCAAACTGGTCTTTTCATGAGACTTCTTTCCAAACAAATTATTTTTGATTTCCACAATCACTTTTGAAGCAAAACTCACACACTCTTCATGATAAACCATAACCCTAGGATTACAATTAGACGTATAACTAGTTGTTATGAATGATTATATATCAATATATGATTTCTTATGTATTTTCAGATATCAATTCAATACATTATTTAAAGTGGAACCAGTTATATTATTTAATAACTGTATGGTCTATTCATGCATTATCTCTATATTCATAGACACAGGGTACACCAATTTTTACCCTCAATACTAATTTATACGTTTTCAAAATATTCCTCAAAAAATGGTGGAAGAAATACTCATGTCACCTGATCTATATATACATTTTATCACAGTAATATTCTGGACAAAAAAATCAAAGGTCACCCTTAAGGTTGTACCAGAGCCTAAATGGAAAGTGAGCATGGATTACTAAAACCTTCCATGTCCAGGTGGCCTAATGCTCTCAAATGTCAATCTTATTGGTGACTACATTTTTGTTTCTTCCTAAGATTATATATTCAACCTCAAGCCTGTTGAAAATGTCTAATCCTATCACTCACTTTATACTTTGCCTGATTTAGTAATGTCTCTATTTATATCTATTTTCCTACATATTTTCCCCTGTTCATCATTGTGACTGACTCTTCACTTGTGCTGACATTTACATTCACTGTCTACCTGAAACCCTATTGCTTAAGAACTTTTGGTCTAAATCTTATTCTCACTCTTCTTTGTAAACCTACTGACTATCTTTCTAATCCTACCGACAATCCCTTTTTGAGTGGGTGTTCCATTCGACATTCAATCATCCAAGGTACAAGCTCCTATGCCATTGTATATAGATTTATCTGAGACATTTTTGCAGAAAATAATTCAAAGCTAAGTGTACCAATTAAGGGCCCAATGCCCTTCTGGACTTCATATCTTCCCTAGATTTCTGTTTTTATACTTATATTTCACCTATATATTCTTGTAAATATCATAGTTTCCCAATACCATTATTCGTCATGCAGAAGGATTCCTAACCCCAAATTGAACATGTTACTAACCCAAACCATACACTGTTCTCTCAATCGAACTTTACAGAACAGCAGGGACAGAGTTGCTCTTAAAATACAGGAATGTAGGGCATGTTCCACCTGTTGAGAACATCAAAGGTCCATGCAGAAACGATCCCTTGAGAAGATGTAGGCAGCTACGAAAGACCTGAGAGAGAAAAGTCATCTTCTATGGCAAACAACCTTGTCAGCATGAAGGGATGTGTATGAATCAGCCTCTCTCTTCTTAATGTAGAGAAGATGGACCAAACCAGTCCTAGGTGGAGAGCTGTTCCCGGGTGCCCATGGTTTATATACCATTCTAACTTGTGAAATTGTCACAGGAAGTAGGGGCAGCCTCCATCTCATGGGACTCTTGAAAGCAACTGTTAGGACAAAGTGGTTGTCAAGGCAATGACCTCATTCAGTTCCTGAAGAAGTGATCTACCTCACTTCCTTGGTGATGGAACTCTCTTAACTTGGGATCCAGGAAGCCAGGCACCCGTAGCCAGTCCAGTCCCAGACCCAGTAGGCTCACTTGTTTGAATTTACCAAGGAGAGTGTCAGTCTTTCTTGGTACCTACATATGTGAGGATGGCCAAATACCAGTAGAGCTCTGAATAGGGGCCTTTCCTGAGAAAGTAGGTAGTGGTTCACCGCAGGCTCCTGACAACTTCACAGAGTTGGCCAAGGAGACCAGATCTGAGATAGGACAGGCCATTTTGGGGGAACATAGTATGGCCCACCACTCAGAGGAAACTCCGGATAGTCACAGAGTTACATGGGGGAAGGAGGTGTCTTTGTGGGGTGGGTGTGATTTTGTGGTTTTGTCTCATGATCTGAGAATAGGTAGGAAAGACGGTTTGTTTGATTTGGAGTGGTCTTCTTCTAGTAAGTCGTTGGACAAGGCAAGTGTTTCTATTTCTGTGTATCCCACTGTGTCCGTGGTTGTAGACATTAGAAAATAGAATGCAACAATTGATATGTCCTGTATAGTAGAAAGATTCCCGGCATCATCCTGCCCAATTTATGAATGGACTGCAGCTTGCCTTATCCATGGGCAACACCTGCTACCTTCCTAAGTTCCTGTTTCTTCCAGAATTCTCACCACTCTCCAGAATAGTCTCATGGTTTTGTGTCCAAAATATGTACCACCTCCAAGCTCTGTGACATTGCCATGTCCTGGATAGCTGAAGGGAATGGCGAGCATCTCAGAAAACTCAGATATCAGTGTGACCAAGAAAGTCTCAGTGGAGAAACCATGCTTTCGGCCTTTTGCTTATCAATTGTTCTGTTTCCCTCAATGTCAGGAAGGTATTTGCCTCAGGCCACCCCTTTGTGAAGCCTGAAGAAAACAGTTTTCAAATGGAAATGAATGGGCCTCACCTGTGGCTCTTTGCTTAATTGCTTTGGAAAGGGATGTGTCTGAATCAGCCTCTTGGCCCTGTGTGAGGTTGTGGCTTAGATTCTCAGCACCTGATGGATGTAAAGAGAGATCCCATGTGTGCATCCAAAACCAAAATGGACAAAAGAGCAATTATTGTGAATGAAGTCTCTCGCATTCATTTGTAAGGTTCCTGACCACCATCAAGTGAGAATACGGATCCTTTGGTTCAAATGAGTTATGCACAGCCCTGCAGAGGCTAACCCATAGGTTTTTGGGTTTTCTCATGGCTCCAAATCATATAAAGAATCTATACCTGACAGTCAGTAGGCCTCAAATTGGAGATGCAGAGCAGTATTAACAGCTAGCCTATCTGATCACTCCTGGTTCACCGGATGGGTGTCCAGGCCACCTTGACTTTAGGCAAATGAGGGGCAAGGGAGCTTATTTTTGACACTGTCTTGGGCTGCACCCCTCATGAAAAACTCCAGCCAGAGGTTATGATAAGTGTCTATATGGAAGAAGATGAGGGCCATGTGGGAGTGTTTGGTTTTAATTGTGGTCATTTGTTTGGCGGTTGGAAGAGATAACTGGATCCACCTGGGCTTGAATTCTGGCATGATTCCTCTTGGAGACTGAGTTCTGGAATTTACCTCAAAGAAGTATTGCCATGAAATGTGTTGGGATTTTAGGAGGCCACGCATGAGATGCGCCCTTGAAAACTGAGATCGAGGGCCAGGGTGTCTTTCCACAGTGCAGTGAGAATCTCAGCCAGGATATCACATGATTTTATTTTGAAAGACTTGGCAGCCATAATTGAGAGTCTAAACACATATGGAACTCATATTGTAGACCTCAATGATCCTGGCTTCATGTGACCTTTTGGCCACTTTTTGGGAAGCCTTTCCTGTGAGATTTCTCCAGAGATTTCATTTAAATGAGCTTCCTCACCACATAATGGTTCCTGCATTAATTGAAACGCACAGTGACTCCAACTTCATCCTTCAAAAATGGCTAAATAAATACTATCAAATTTCTGAAATTCCCATTACCAGGTGGCACTGGAGAACCTTTGGATATCCTGTTGCTGATCATGAGTGAAATAATTCCCCACGCAATGACACTTCACCGGGAGAATTCCAATTTTATTGCTAAAAGCTGTGTGCTTATATAGAACTAAGGGGGAGATGGTATGGCTTAGATAAATGGCAGCAGCCCGTTTATTGACAAGATCTTTCAAATATCAGCTCCAGAGCCCAGGAATTAGTTCTCATTGGGGCTAAGGTTCCCCACAAGCGAGATTTGAAATTGGCGCTGGCGGGAGAGTTCACAAGGGCGGGAACTTTTTGTGCCACTGCAGAAATGAAGAAGGTAGGAAGAAGAAGTCCTTAGGCGCCATGTTGGGGTTTTTCTCTGGGGTATGGCTGCCATTTATTCTTTTCCCAACATTCCATCCTTTTTGTTTTCTTAGGAAGTGGGGCATCGTTTGTCAGATCTGGCTGCTTCCTGCTGTGTGGGGGTGGTGTGGGGCCTAGAAAGAGAAGTGGAGGAATGCTCAGGGGGCAGGTATGGGGATATCATGGCAGCCAGAAATAAAACCCAGTGGCTATAGACAGCTATTTTCATAGGGGTGAAGTCAATGAATGTTCCCTGAAGCCAAAGATGTCGATGGCATGGAACCAGTCCTGGATGGAAGAGATTGTTGGTATCAGCCACTGGTCCTGTAACAGAGACTCAAGGAAATACTGGAAGCGTTGCCTGGACATGGTGTCGCCAGCACCTGAAGAAGATCAGAGCGAATAAAAACAGAATGAAGATAAAAATTAAAGCAAATGTCAATTTTTGGCAGAAGTTCCATGTGGGGGGACTGACATAGAAGAGGCCAAGGGCCATGAGAAAGCTTAGAAGGTGGTAAAGACTATGAATCCAGGATGGCAGATTAAGAGGTTCGCCGAGCTCGTTGTCTCCCGCTGTCTAATACCCGTTGCATTCCATCGTGCCTGGTAGTGAGCTTCATCACTGAGTGAACTGTTCTCTTGGAGACGTTGGGGATTCATCGTTCATCAGAGGCTGGTAGTGACTAAGCAAAAGCTGGTTGAAAGTTTGATTCGGAATTTTATGCAGTTGGGTTTGAAGGTACTTCATTATGCAGGGCAAGAGAGCACAAAAAAGGAGCATCCAAATAATTGGCCCCAAGATATGTAGTAAGTACATGGCAAGATAGGATTGGAAGAACCCCGTTATGGGATTGGAGGAGGTAGGTTTGAGCAATTGGGTCAATAATTCCTGCAATTTAACAACATTTTTTTTATTAGCCCAGATTCATTAACATAATAGCAAAATTCCTCTCTGAGGAATAGGCATGTAACCCCTTTTTCTGCAGTGAGAAGATCAATTGCCCTTTGGTTCTGTAAAGCCACTTGTGCCAATGAAGTAACCTGCCGCTGCAAGGAACCCAGAGACTCAGCCATGGTATTGAGTGTTTCCTGCAGTTTTTGTTGAAGGTCATTGGATCCCATAGAGCATGACCTATAGCTCCACCAGAGAGTCCGAGACCCGTCACTGAGGTTGTTAAAATGAGGCCTACCAGAACCGGCAGAAAGACTAGCCTACGGGTGCGGGAAGGTAGGGCCAACTGTCAGAATTCGGTGGGAGTATACAAAGATAGCTGAGGAACTACAGTAACCAAGAAACAGTCGCCAGAGACATTGATGGTTGAGGTACTTAAAGACCCATTACACCAGAGGAAATGTCCAGGTTGCATAAACAGAGGGCTCTATGGGGTGCTGTAGCTCAAGGAACAAATGGGTAAAGGATTCATTATTGGCAGGTGGAAACAGATGAAAGGAAATAAAGTATTGGTGGAATAACTTTCCCACAGTGGGATACGTGTCACATGTAGGGGTTGTCCTTTTTAGAGAAATTGTAGGGTTTTGCTGGAATATTTCATGCCGCTAATGGGACTGCTGCTAGAAGTGGACGACTAAGTGAAGCACAGAGAAAGCACTGAGAAGTAGGCACAGAAAGAGGGGTGGAGTTTAATAATCAAATGTTTGGTGTAGCAAATTGAGCCATGTGGGAGGGGGACCTGAGAGGGTTGAAGGCTCTGAATCCTCTTTGGATGAGCTATGGATATGATCTCGAAGTTTTGATTCTGAGTCCTTAATGTGTTCGACTACCTGAATGGTTGCCTTAGGTTGCGTAATCAGGGTGCGGCCAATAGTCATCCACCCTGTGGGTCTGACTGAGGTTGTCCGAGCATAGACAGCAAACTCAACATAGCCCCATCGTTTGGCCTTGGGGTCAGGTTTATCTAAAGTATACCATCCATTGTTACTGGATGAAGAGCCTTTATGCCACTTTATGTAACTAGAAGTCCACCCTTCAGGGTAACCAAATGAGTGGTAAGAATAGCTACCACGTTCATCATGGAACATGCATGACCAATAGGGGCACCCATTATAAATCTCAGGCCACCAATGACAATAGTCTTTTGTTTGATCAAAAAGGAAGCAAATGAAAGGCCAGTTCCAGCTACCAGGGACGAAGGTCCTTGAAGGTGACAATTTTAGGGAAATAGAGGTGCAGTTGTGGATGAAGCAAGTAGTTGCATCCACTCCGTGGACCTTCTGCATGCCATGTTCTGAGTATCGTTCCCGAAAAGTGAATAAATGCATGGTAGGTGAGGAGGGTAAAGACCAGTCCTGACAGAGCACAGAAAATAAGCAGAGCACAAAAAACAAGCAGTTAGAGAAGACTAGGGTGTTGGGAGAGCTCATTGTGCCTTCTTTAAGAGGAATTGGGCTGCAAGGAAAACCGTGTGAGCCACAACTAAAATGGGTGAGATGGGTGTGGAGAGCAGGAGTAAAGGGGAGGTTCAGTAGGTGATTCTTGGAGTTCCTCTGGGGTGGCCCTGTCTTCAGCAGGTGGGGCCTCCTGGTGATGTTTCTTCAACCTAGACATGTGAATCCAGGGAGTGAGACAGTTGTCTGGTAAGGAGAGTTTGGCGGCTGTAAGGGTAAAGAGAATGACAGGATAGGGGCCTTCCCATTTTGCGGCAAGAGTCCCTTTCTCCTCTGGGGTATTATAATAGACTAGACTAACAGGTGTTAATGGAGGAGTGTTTGGAGAGGAGACTGGGTCCGGAAGAAGCCAGTCCTGATATTTCCAGAGTTCCGAGAGGAGATGGAGCAAGAGAGGCAAAGAAAAATCTCGGGTGAGAGGTCCTTGTGAAATGACCAACCCAGGGGTTATAAGAGGTCTTCCATACATTATCTCAAAAGGAGACAGTAAAGATGGTTTCATAGGGAGAGCTCTGATTCGAAGCAAAGCCAAGGGAAGGAGTTTGAACCAGTCTATGTTTAATTCCATTGTCAATTTGGTAAGGACTTCCTTTAGAGTACGATTTACCCTTTCCACTTTCCCTGAAGCCTGGGGGAAATATGGACAGTTGAAATGCCACTTGAAGGAGAGGGCTTGAGAGACCTTTTGTGTGATCCTAGAAGTAAACTCAGGGCCATTGTCATATTGTAGGGAAGTGGGCATACCAAACATGGGGATGATGTCTGTCAGTAAGATTGAATCTACAGTGGAAGCCTTTTTATTGGAAGTGGGAAATGCCTCAACCCAACCAGAGAAAGTGTCCACAAAGACAAGGAGGTATTTAGTGCGCCATACTGTGGGCATGTTGGTGAAGTCAACCTGCCAGTCAGCAGCGGGAATGTGTCCCCGGGCTTGGTGGAAAGGGAAAGGTTTGGGCCTTAAAGGAGTATGAGGGTTGGTCCGCTGACAGATCTGACAATTAGAGGCTATATTCTGTAGCATGGCTTGTCAGAGGGGGTGAGGGAAAAGAAACTCTGTAAAAAGAGGGTCAAAGACTGAGAATTGGAAAGGAATAGAGTATGAAGGAACTTGAAAAGATGCTTGTTCTTACTGAAAGACGTAGGGGCTTCAGATGAGCTGTCTAAAGTGGCCATTATATGTCCCCCATGGAGGCCATAATTGAAAGTGGTAGCAGCCATTCGTGCCGCATGGTCAGCTTTGGCATTGCCCTCAGTGATAAGAAAGCCGTCCTTCTGATGGGACCTACAATGGACAACTCCGAACTGGGTGGGTAAGTGGCCTCTATTAGATTGGTTATAAAAGCTGAATTAGTGATCGCATTACCTTTGGTGGTAAGTAGGCCTCGCTACTTTCAAATATCAGCATGGGATAATAAGATATGGAAGACATATTTTGAATCAGTTTAGAGGGTGAGGGATTTGCCTTGTGCTAGAAGGCAGGCACGAGTGGATGCTATAAGTTCAGCCTACTTGTCCGTAGTTCCTGAAGGCAAAACTTTGGCCTCTATAATCTCAGTGGATGAAAATACAGCGTATCCAGAGTAATGAGTTCCGTTCTCCCTAAAGGAACTGCTGTCAGTAAACCAGATAAGGTCAGGCTTGCTGAGTGGTCTCTCAGAAATGGAAGAATGACAGGGGAGGAAATCATCTAAGGTTTCCAAGCAATTATGAGTTGGTATGTGAGACATGGGAGTCATTGGGAGCAGTGAGGCAGGGTTCAGTGCAGAGCAGGGGAGGAAAATAATATTAGGGTTTTCCAGAAAGGAAGTGAGGGGTGACAGAAATCTGGATGTAGGGAGAGTTTGAAGGCCCTTTTAAGCTAAAAGATCCTTCAAGTGATGTGGGGAGTGGATAGTTCAAGGGGCCCCAAAAGTCAGCTTAGAGGCTTCTTTGTGTAAAATTTGTCCAGTAGCCAGAGCTCTTAAGCAAGGGGCCCACCCACGGATGGTAGGGTCTAGTTGCTTGGACAAATATGACACAGGTGCAAATGTACACCCATAGTTTTGACCTAAGACCCCAAGTGCTTGCCCCCCTTTTTCATGGACATATAGATGAAATGTTCTTGAAAGATCTGGAAGGTGAAGGGCAGGTGCCTTTAAGAGGAGTTGCTGAAGCCTGCGGAAGTGGTAGATTGGAAAGGAGGCAAGAGATTCACTAGGGGGTCCCTTTGCTAGGTCATACAGGGGTTTGGAGAGAAGAGAATAATTTGGGATCCAGGCCCTAAAATAACCTGCTAATCCTAGGAATGATAGTATTTTGGCTTTCGTATAGGGCACTGAAAGATCACAGAGGAGTTGCCTCCTATCCAGTGTTATTTCTTTTTCCCGGGTGTAAGGCAAAAACCAAGATAGGTGACCGAAGGCTGGGAAACCTGGGCCTTGTGGGGAGACTCCCTATATCCCTTGTCTTCTAGGAATTTATGAAGCTGAGCGGTGTGGGATTGAGAGTGTTCCCAGAAAGACTACATAGAAGAAGGTCATAGACATATTGAAGTAGAGTAGAGTCAGGACAGGTCAGTGAAAGGATGTGAGGTCCTGGGCAAGAAATTGGCCAAAGAGATGGGGGCTATCCCTGAATCCCTGTGGGAGGACAGTCCAGGTAAGCTGATGAGAATGGCGGGTGTGAGAGTCAGTCCATGAAAAAGCAAAGATATCCTGAGATTCTGAGAACAAGGGAATAGAAAAGAATGCATCTTTTAAATCTAGGACTGAGAAGTGAGTAGTAGTGGCATGGATCTGAGAGAGGAGGGTGTAAGGGTTGGGCACTAGCGGGTGGATGGGGTCCACAGAGGAGTTGACAAGGCGAAGTTCTTGAACCAGCCTGTAGGACACGTTAGGTTTCTTAACTGCCAGAATGGGTGTGTTGAAAGGAGAGTGTGTAGGCCTAAGATACCCCTTTCATAATAAATCCTGGATGATTGGTTCTAATCCAAGGAGGGATGTGGTTGTGAGTGGATATTGTGGTTGACTAACATATCTTGAAGGGTCCCGTTAGACAATATGAATAGGACTGCATTTAGCCATAAAGGGTGTAATTGTGTCCCAAACCTCAGGGTTAAATGGTTTAGATAGTCGTGGGAGAGTGCATGAAGGAGGTGTATCTGCCCCTAGGAATATCATGAGGAAATGAGAGGTAGGAGAGGTGTGGGGTGATAAGTGAATGGTGACTTTTAATAGTGAGAGTATGTCCCTTCCCAGAAAGGGAATGGGGCAATGGCTCATAACAAGAAAGGAGTGAGTGAAGGACAAAAGGGATCGCTGCATATAACATGATTGGGGGGGGTTTGAGGAAAAATATTTTTACCTCCTACCGTGACAATAGGAGTTTTTGAGGGTGTGGTAGGACCCTAATACTCCCTCAAAATCGAAAAAGCGGCACCAGTATCCAAGAGGAAGTTAATGAAGCGTCCATCCACCAGGAAGGTGACCCTAGGCTCTTGATTCTTGATGGTAATAGTCTGGAGGGAAGGCCCAGGACTCCGTCAATCCTCCTCTGCCAAGCCCAGGTGAGGCTGGGGTTGCTGGGCAGCAGACCAACCTCCCTTCTGGGTTGTTGGGCAGTCTGCCCCCCAGTGTCCACTTTGATGGCATTTTGCGCAGGGGTTGTAGGGTGTCCTCGGCGAAGAACAATTCCTGGTCCAATGTCCCTCCTTACCTCATTTGAAGCAAGCTCCAGGGGGGGTCATATTGGGACGGCATGGTGATGGCCTTCTCTGAATGAGCTGGGTCAACTTTTGGAGTTTGGCATTTTCAGCCCTCTGCCTACGGAATTCACTTTCATCCTCTCTACCATGAAAAACCTTGAAAGTGACAGCGAGGATTTTGGTCTGAGGAGTAGCAGGGCCCTGTTCAAACTTTTTAAGCTTGGCTTTAATGTAAGGGTAGCTTTGGGCCAGAATATATGTCATTAAGACATGACGGCCATTAGGGGTTTCTGGGTCGAGGTTTGTGTACTGCTGAAGGGACTTGGTTAGTCTATCCAGGAATTCTGAAGGTGTTTCCTCCTTCCTTTGAATGACCTCCTGCATCTTTTGAAAGTTAACAGCCTTGTGGGTGACCTTTTTCAGTCCCGCCAAGAGGCAGAATGTAAAAAGGTCACTAGACTGTAAGCCCATAGGGGATCCTGCTCTGGGACAGCATGAGGGCCTGTGGGTGGTTATGATTGTTCCTATGATTTTCATCAGCATGGGCTTGGGCTAGCTCCCAGAACCATTGCCTTTCCTTGGGGAGATGTTTATTGGCCAAGAGCATGTAGATGTCATGATGAGTGAGGCTATATGCTTGCAGTACCCATTGAAACTCCCGAATGTAAGTGGTGGGGTCAGTGGTGAAAGAGCCTAACTTCCTCTCTAGCTGAGTAATGTCCGACATGGAGAAGGGCACGTGGACTCTGATGACACCCTTGGGACCAGCTACCTCACGAAGGGGTGCGATTGTCTTGGGGGTGGGAAGGAGTCCCTTAGACCTGGTAACAGGAGGACTGAAAGAGGCAGGCGGTGGACAGGAAGGAGAGGGAGGGGAATGGAATATCTCTGTGGAAGAGGAGGAGGTGGAGCATGCAGAAGAGTGGGGAAGGGAGGGGGATGAAATGGAAGGTTGAGGATCCATGGAATCAGGCAGAGGAAGAGGAGGATTTTGCGGGAGAGAAGGGTCAGTTGGGGCTGGGGGATAAGGTGGGGGTTGATCTGTTGGGTCGAATGAGGAAGAATCTGCGAAGTCAGGAGTAGAACTAGGGGAAGAGAGGGGTTTGCAAGCAAGAAGGACCTGAGAGGGAGGGCAGGAGGAGCAGAGACCGGGTGCTGTGCGAGAAGGCTAAAACATTCAATACAGGGAATCTCACTCCACTTTTTCAGATGCTGGCAGTAATTAAAAAGGTCCAAGAGGAGGTTTGGATCTAAGGAGCCTTCTGGAGGCCAATGATTGCCATTATCCAGTAGATATGTAGGGAAATCTTGGGTACAGAATTTGAATAGAAGTTTGGGCTTGATGTCTGGTGTGAAGGAGAGTGTGGCCAGATTTTTTATTAAACTTTTGAGAGGTGAGGTTTCAGGTACAGATAAAGAGGTGCCCACAGTCACAGGGAGAGATGGAAGAGAGAGAGAGAGAGAGAGAGAGAGAGAGAGAGAGAGAGAGAGAGAGAGAATAAGTGTAAGCAAGAGAGACAAAGAGAAAACCCGGCCTGGAACGGACTCCGGGAAGTGCTCAGGGCGAATGGGGGTCAGGTGGGCATCCCCAAAATGACCAGCCGTCATGAGGAAATACAGAGGGCACTACCTGATCGTCACCAGTGAAGTGCGATCTGTGAGACCCAATGGGTTCGGAGCCACGGGCAACCTGACATCAGGAAAGTTTTCGAACGCAGCAGAAGAAGTAAGTAATGAAAACAGAACTCCGGCTCCAGCAGAATGCAGTTCCAAGATGGGAGTTCAGTTTTCCCCGAGCAGAGAGGCAGCTTCAGCCAGACACAGCAGACCCGCAGGAAACAGCAACTCTAGCCGGCAGCGGCAGCAGCAGCAGAGGAGGAAAAACCACAGAGCCTCTCATGTAAACTCAGAAGCCTCACACCCCAAAGGGAAACGGATCACCAGAGGGTCCACTGCAACCAGTAAAGGTCTTAGTGGGAGGAATTCCCTCCCCCCTACCAGGTGTCTAGAGTGTGACAGACGATCATGGTCACAAAGCCAGCGGTAGCCCGAAGGGAGTTGGCGAGCCGGGGACAGGGGAGGCTTACATACAACAAATCAGTGGTGAGTGCAGGAAGCCTGCGTCTGAAAAGAGCAGACCAGGGCAGAGTGCCACGGTGGAGCAGTGGACGGGCCTCTTGTTGGAAAGAGCTCACCCATATCCTCACACGGGGCACCAGAATGAAAGAACTCCCCACGCAAAGGCACTTCACCGGGAGAATTCCAATTTTATTGCAAAAAGCTGTGTGCTTATATAGAACTAAGGAGGAGATGGGAGGGCTTAGATAAATGGCAGGCAATCCGTTTATTGGCAAGTTCTTTCAGATATCAGCTCCGGAGCCCAGGAATTAGTTCTTATTGAGGCTAAGATTCCTGGCCAGCAAGATTTGAAATTGGCGCCAGCAGAAGAGTTCACACGGGCGGGAACATTTCGCACCACTGCAGAAAAGAAGAATGTAGGAAGAAGAAGTGCTTAGGCGCCATGTTGGGTTTTTTTTTCTGGGGTATGGCTGCCGTTTATACTTTTCCCAACAATGAGTATACCAGACAGTGCCTTGATTGACTGGTTTTTATGAAAATGGTGTTTAACAGAGATGCCAGAAAGTTGGATCCTGCTGATTAGTGGGCCAAGAGCAATGGTGGGCATGTGTGTGATAAAACATCAGTGGTGGGACCATGTGGATCTGCCATTGGCTTCCAAATGGCTTGTGACTGACATGGTGAAGCCAGCAGACCCTTATATGTAAAGGCATCTTGTTACATGGAGAGGATTCAGGACATTGTTCAGAATCAGGTTGCTATGTTCAAGAGGGTAAGCTATGTGGAATAGAAGCCTGGTTCTTGTATTCTCCTACAGACCCTGACCCACCACATGTGACAGAAATCCCTCACGCACTGTGTCCCCGTTGAACTCCTTGTATTTCATGAAGCAAATACCAAACTTCCAGTGCAGCACCAAGAAACACCACGAAAATAGAGGATGACCATATGGCTTCATAGTCCACACTAGAGACATTTAGCCCCAAGGGGCCACAGTTTACCTTCAAAGGGAGAATTCAGCACTGGTGTCTGATGTTCATTGGAAAATAAGAAACCATGTCCTCCAGGTCACATAGATGCAGACCCAGGTTTATGGTTTCACTAGAAAGGAAGCTAAAGCACTTGACAACAACATATATTTCAAGAGCCCAACCTCACAGGCAGTATCTCAAGAAGTCTCTAGGACAACAGACCTCCATGTTTTTCAAGTGTTTACCCTGTCCCTTACTTTTGGAAACTCCTCTAACACTTCCAAGGTTGTGAACTCCTGATCGCATTCCATTCCAGATATGTATTCATGAATTTTCTAACTCTTCTCCTCTAATTGTGTCTTACATGGGTGAAGGTGTTGTCAAGGTATTGTTCTGGATGAAAGTGGGAAGATTTTTGTGTAGCACATATTTACATACACATTGGATTCATTTTCCAATTTTCCATTCGAAATACTGAATCCCTGTCAGTAACCCATACCCTAATAGACTCTGACTACTAATCCTAATATGATGGAGACAAATAACCCAAACATAATATTAATACAAGCAGTTCAGAGGATGCATGGTGTATAGTTGGTCTTGCCTTTTGCATGATATAGTGTAGGAGTTATAAATCTTGTCAATTGTTTGTTGAAATAGTACTCCATGTGTTTTTAAAGTTAACACATATGTGAATTTCTGTCTCCTTTTTTCTGTAGCCAATTCAGCACATGTATTTTTATATGCACATAAAAAATCCTACCTGGTATCACACGTACATTTTTGTGAGGTGGCTAACTTAGCAGAAACAAAGTATGAGAAGAGATCACCCCTCCTAAACGCTTTTGGAACTGAAAATTCAAACTATGAGTGAGATTTTTAGTTGAACAACATTATACATAAATCCATGTTCAGTAAAATTAATATTTTTGGATCGGTGGATGATATATATTTCACGATGAATTTTGATTGGCATATATATTGCTACTTTCTAATGTTTCTCTGTGAGATATATATATATATATATATATATATATATATATTCTATAGATTTTTCCAAATATAAAATATATGTGTCCTATTATACACTCCCTAAATAATTCACTCATGCTCATGTATGTGGTTTTATAATCAAATTTTCATACGATTATTTTCAGAAATATTCATCCACCTGAAATACATATTTGTTTTCTAGTACTGAAAACTCACTTCACTGAATGGTGCAAACAAATCCTTATATTTCTACTGTAACTGACCCAATTTAACATCAATGCAAGTAGATTCCAAAGGGGCATGATGTGTATTTTGACGTTCATTTTGATTTAACACTGGTACATTACTATTTCTTCAGTTTTTGTACATCATAGTATATACATTTCATCCACAAGTTCACAAATTTAAAGACATTTGAAACACATTCAATCACTTCCTGCTTCAGTACACATGTATTCCTCCTTGCTTTTGACTGGTTATTTATTGAGACTTCTTTCCAAACACATTATTTTCGATTTCCATAATCAATTTTGAAGCAAAACTCACACACACTTTATGATAAACCACAACCCTAATATTACCATTAGATGTATTACTGGTTGGAATGAAAGTATGTATGTCAATATAACATTTCCTGTGTATTTTCAGATATCAATTTATTCCAATTTCTAAAGTTGGAATCAGTTATATTATATATTCACACATGGTACACCTATTTGTGCCCCCAATACTAATTTATATCTCTTCTAAATATTACTCCCAGAAATGGTGCAAGAAAGACTCATGTCAC
Source organism: Callospermophilus lateralis (assembly GCF_048772815.1). Classification (NCBI taxonomy): domain Eukaryota; kingdom Metazoa; phylum Chordata; class Mammalia; order Rodentia; family Sciuridae; genus Callospermophilus; species Callospermophilus lateralis. The sequence goes on along the minus strand of NW_027516272.1, from coordinate 336,726 downwards.
CTGATCTACATATATATTCTGTCAACAAAATGCAAAGTCACACTTACAATTGTACCAAAGCCTAAATGGAATGTGAGTATGGATTATGAATATCACCCATGTCCAGGTTGCCTTATGCTCTCAAATGTCAATCCTATTGGTGACTACATATTTCTTTCTTCCAAAGATTATGTATTCAACCTCAAGCCTGTTGAAAATGTCTAATCCTTTCAATCACTTCATCATTTGCCTGATTTCCTAATGTCTCTAATGATATCTGCTTTCCTACATATTTTCCCCAGTTCATCATTGTGACTGACTCTTCACATGTGCTGACATTTACATTTTCTGTCTACCTGAAACCCTATTGCTAAAGAACTTTTTGTCCAAATCCTATACTCACTCTTTTTTTCTAATCCTACCAACTATCTTCCTAATCCTACCAAGTATCCTTTTTTGACTGGATGTTCTCTTCGACATTCAATTATCCAAGGTACAAGGTCCTATGCCATTATGTATAGATTTATCTGAGACACATGTGCACAACATAATTCAGAGTGAAGTATCCCAATCAAGGATCCAATGCCCTTTTGGGCTTCAAATCTTACCTAGATTTGTGTTTTCATACATATATTTCACCTCTATATATACTTATAAATATTGCAGGTTCCCAATACCATTATTCATGCAGCAGAATGATTCCTAACCCAAATCAAACATGTTATTAACCCTAACCATACTTTGTTTCCTCAATCTAACTTTACAGAAAAGCAAGGACAGAGTTGGTCTTATATAGAAATGTAAGAGATCTTCCACCTGCTGAGAACCTCAAAGGTCCATGCAGAAGTGAACCCTGGGGAAGATATAGAAAGCTATGAAGGACCTGAGAGAGCAAAAGTCATCTTTCATGACAAAAAAAAACAGGTCAGGATGAAGGGGTGTGTCTGAAGCAGTCTATCTCTTCTTAATGTAGAGAAGATGGACCAAACCAGGCCTGTGTGGAGAGCTGTTCACGGGTGCCTATGTTTGATATACCATTCTTACTTGTGAAAGTGTCACAGGAAGTAGGGGCAGCCTCCATCTATTGGGACACTTGGAAGCAACTGTTAGGACAAAGAGGTTGCCAAGACAGTGACCTCATTCAGTTCCTGAAGGAAGTGACCTATATCATTTTCTTGGTGATGGAACTCTCTGAACTTGGGATCCAGGATGCCAGGCACCCAGAGGCATTCCCAGTCACAGTCCCAGTGGCCACACATGTTTGGATTTACCAAGGACAGAATCGGTCTTTCTTGGTAACTACTGATGTGAGGATGGCCAAATTCCAGGAGAGCTCTGAAGAGGGGTCTTTCCTGAGAAAGCAGGTAGTGTCTCACTACTGAACTGAAACCCACAGTGCCTCCAACTTCATCCATGAAAAATGGCTAGATAAATACAATAAAATTTTTTAAATTCCCTTAACCAGGTGGCACTGGAGAACTTTTGGATGTCTTTTTCCTGGTCATGAGTGTACAAGAGAATGCCATGATTGACGGTATTTCATGAAAATGGTGTAGAACAAAGATGCCAGTAAGTTGGACCCTGCTGAGTAGTGGGCCTTTTGCAGTGGTGGGCACGTGTGTGATAATACAGCTGTGGTGTGGCCATGAGGATTTTCCATTGCCTTCAAAATGGCTTGTGACTCATATGGTGCAGCCAGCAGACCCTTCTTGTTATATGGAGAGGTTTCCGGGCAAAGTTCAGAGTCAGATTTCTATGGACAAAGGGGCAAGCTTTGTGAGATAGAAGCCGGGTTGTTGCATTCTCCTGCAGACCCTGACCCACCACAAGTGACAGAACTCCCTCTAATACTGGGTCCCAGTTGAACTCATTGTATTTCATGAAGCAAATACCAAACTCCCAGTGCAGCAGCAAGAAACACCACGAAAAGTGGAGGATGACCAAATGGCTTCACAGTTCACACGGGGAGACAGTTAGCACCAAGTGGCCACAGTTTACCTACAAATAGAATATTCAGCACTGCTGCCTCATGTTCATTAGAATACAAGAAACTATGTCCTCCAGGTCACGTAGATGCAGACCCAGCTTTTATGGTGTCACTAGAAAGGAAGCTAAATCTCCTTGCAACAACATATATTTCAAGTGCCCAAACTCAGAGGAAGTTTCTCAAGAAGTCTTTAGGCCGGCAGAGCTCCATGTTTTTGGAGTGTTTACCTGTTAGACCAGGACGCTAGAAAAGACCACTGACTCAAATTAAAATCAAATAAAATTAAGCTTATTATTTCCACCGGCCATGCTGCCTCTCCCTCCCAAAACGAAGGGAACAAGACAGCAACCCCAGCTTTCCTACAGCCCAGCTTTATAGCCCAGAAAGTTACACAAAAGGGGGGTTACAGATAACAGAACTCTGATAAACATCACACTAAAGGTAGTTTACAATTTTTTTGCTGTCCCTACATGAGAATTCATGAGGACCATTAGAGCCTCAGAGAGGGTTGTTGTCTTGCCAGAGAAGGCAAATATTTATGATGTGTCACTAAAGTTTCTGAGAGGGCTGCTATCTGGTCAGAGAGCCAGGCATGTGTGAGTTCAAGGCGCGGGCAGGCATTCCACGCAGGTTCAGAATTTGAAGTAATTAATGGTAAAGCCAAAATTATCTTTTCATGGCTTTGTGGCATGATGGCTACCAATTTTAATAAAAGATCAGGTTGGGTCTACAATTCCCCCCTTTTCTCTGTGTCCCTTTCAAATCTTTGATAGATTATGGGAAGAGCACTGAGGAAATTTTAATCCCTCAGGTAAGAGTCTCCAAATTTTTAGAACTCACCCAAAACCGATCTCGCTGATTTTACCCTTCTTAATTACTTATATTGATAGTCTATTTATCTTTCTCTCCATTGTTGTAAGAAGAGTGGCATCACTAGTTTTTTCTTCTTCTGTCCTGAGACAGGGTGACGTGAGTGGGCTCGGCGTGAGGGACATGAGTTGCCTATTAGAAGTCAGTTGAGAGACATGAGTTGCCTTTTAGAAGTCAGTTCGGTTTGAAGTCAGGTTGGGGAAGAACAGGTTGTAAAGTCATCTGTGAATGGGTTCTTCTATGAGTGAAACAAAAACCATGAGTACTGGATAAATGTTGCAGCAGCTAGAACATGTCACTGTATAGAAATTCCCTCACCAGTCTTTAATATCACCAGTTATAAGGACTGTCAACTCAATATTTAACTTTAAGTGTTACAGTTGGCCCTCCCAATAAGACACAGTTTAATAATTTAATGTCATCTGATCTTGTAAAATCCTTTTACTAGTATGACCTCTGCGTCTAATAGAGAAACCTTTAATTCTGTTACTCAGGGCTGGATAATCGTAGTAGCAAACACCAAGCCTACCTTTGTAGGTTAGGAATATCTGTAGGTCTTAAACTGAAAACTTCTGCCTGTGGCAGCTCTTCTTGATAGTCTCTTTTTATAAGTATTAGGCATTCCTGTGTGAGAATCCTTCTTTGTAGCCTCCAGTCTTACTTGTTTTGGGAGGATAAGATAAAGTGCATACCTTAAAATTTTATTATTATTATTATTATTATTATTATTATTATTATTATTATTATTATTATTATTATTTAATATGCCCAGGAGTGGCTGTATTTTGGTCTTAACTGTCTTTGCTAAGTGTTTAAGATGAAGCAGTCAAATTGACTTTTGTTTCAATCTATTGTTAACAGTCAGCTGAGCTTTTGTGGGAATCAATTCTGGGGAAACTTGAGAGGAGATTCTCAGTTCTGCTAGTGCCATTTGCGCTAGGTGGGTCCAGGTCTTGCTTGACCATTTGGCTTCCCTCAGAAGCATCAGGGATGTCTCCTTTCTCTGATGACTCTCCTCTTTGTAACAAATGCACTGATTGGCTTTCTGTTCTCCAGTGGTCTCATTAATCTCCTTGATCAGGAGGTTATGTGGCTCAGAGTTGCAAAGCTCTTTAGAGAAGTCCCCTGTTCCCTGGATTCAGACTGACTCAGAGGGCAAGAGCCAAATATTGGTTTTCTTGGCCCTTTTCATTTAACATTAATTTTAAATCCTAATCTTAAACATCCAGCAAATAAATTTTAACAGCCTTATATTAAGAGTACTGGGCTTTAATGTCTATAACTTTATAATTACCTTTTTATTAATTGGGATCTGTATTATTCTGTCTGTATTGTAGTTGATGACTTATTATCTTGAATAAACCCATGTTGTGTTCTTAAAGCAACGCATTTGTAAAACATTAACAGGGAATCTTTAGATCACTTATAAGAAAATTTCAAACTAAAATTAACAAAAGTAAAAATACTTAGTTCGTGTAATATCTTCCCTGAATTTTTTGGCTGAGTTATACATTATATCCCCTGTTTGAGATCCTAGAAATATTGACAATAAAAAAAAACTTTTTAACATAACTTTAAAGAAATATTATCTGACCTACATGTTTCATAGTCATTCTCACATGTAGTAAGATGGGACACACAGCCTTATCTCAGGTAAGGCAGGGCTCTTTATAAATCTTAAGTATTTTAATTCTAAAGCTGATCTTTATTTTTAAATATCTTTTGACAAAGTTTACATAAATTGTTTGAGGTCACATGAACATTAGCTAACACCATATGATATCACATTTAAAACATGAATTAAAGAAATGCTGAAAGTTTTTAACCTTTACAAAGATTAGGCTCTAATTAACTTAAAAATACATTTAAATTGTTCCCCAATGTAAAAAGTAACATAAACATTTACATATCTTATTGATAACAGGTAAATAAATCCACAATATATTTTTTACCACACAACTTCAGAGCACCAGCTTGATATAATGCTCTTTTAAGGTTTCTACCTTACAGACTTGCATACCTGTAAGATATGAAAACATTAATAGCATAACAATTACATTTATGTTTCTACATTAATCAAGTTTGGCTTTTAAAGAAATGGCAGTACAGTGCTCTAAAATAACAGTTCTTATTTAATCAGTTGTTTAATTTTTATGGTTGCTTGCTCTAGAAAACATAAATCTTAATAAACTCAATGTTATGGGTAAACTTATGTTTTAAGAAATTTTTGCCTCATTAACACATGACTGATTTTTACAATCTTATACAGAGTTTACTAAAAAAAATACAGATCTTAGTAAATCAATCAGATATCTAACTAAAGTACTCATGAATGAGTAATCCCATATCAAATTTACTTTACTTATTTATCAAAAAGTTAGAGAAACGTATTGAACAGTGTAAACCATTTTTATGTTGAAGGAAAGGTACTAGAGCCAAGGCATATTAGACATTTTGTAGATGTTAATATTTTGTTAGATGTTTGAACACCTAGAAAACTTTGTAAGCTTAAATTTAAAGACATTTGTTTTTATCTCTTTATCCAATTTAAATTGAAACATTTAAATCACGTGAATTAGAGATCTTTGGATCCACTTTTTAAAATTTGTTTTTATGAGCGCTTTTTTTTATGAGCGCTCCTTATATATGTTAATTTATGTATCATATATATGATATACGGACATATGTATATATAGACATACAACACATAACAAAATTGTGCACACATAATAATAGTAAAGGCCTCGTAGCATTTCGCAGGTGAAATCTTTATTGCAATGTTTCAAGAAGTCTACAGTTGGTCAAAGATAGAACTGATCAGAAAAACATTAACCTAGGTCTGTATGCTCAAAATCATGAGGTCAAAAAACATAAAGTATCTCAGAAAAAAAATAAGAGTCCTAGAAAAAATGACTTGCCAGTAATTAGAAAATACCATACAATTTACCTTTTTTTCCCTTAGATCTCAAATCAGTCTCCTACAAAGCTTGCAGGCTTCTTTCATTTGCATTTCAACATAAGTCATGGCTGAGGTCTGGAAGGAGCAGCAAAAAAACTGCTATTCTGAACAGACATCTCAGGACTAAGGCATTTTAACCATAATTTTCAGGTTCGGATGTTGAAAATTATGAAAAGTTTAAGATACAATTCACAAAATTTTATATCTTTACATCTTGTTTGGTCAACAGACACCATACTATGATTTACTATCCATGTCCAAATTAATGCACTGGTACACACAGTGACATTTTCCCAGGCTACCCAATTCAAAATTGGTGAAAAAAAAAGACTGTATGATTGGGAAGTTTCTTGCCAACTTGCAAGTAGAGTTCTTCAGTTATCCATCCTAAGTATTTAAGTTCTCTGGCATGAATTATCTGAAATCATAAACTAAACAATTACCTAAACCCGACTTTTAACTGCAAGATTGTGCAATGCTTCAAAAACCCATTCAGATACCAGATTGTTAAAATAAAACATCATCATTTCGACACACATTCAGCTAAGATCATTCCCAAAAAACAATTTATAATATCAACACATTATTGCACATGCCTTAAAGGGCCAGAAACAAAGACACAATACAGACCGAAAGGAGGTCCAGACTATGGCTGTCAGAGAGAACCCTTTAAACCAGAGCAGATAAGAGAAAAATCTCGTACACCAGTGGAACCATAGCTGTCCCCACAAGGGGACCAGATGTTTTCACAGTGGGGCAACCTGAAATGTAAAATAAAGTATCTCCATGGTGATTTTACTGCATTTAGTGTCCCCTTTTTCTTTTTCTCTTTTTTTAACAAGACAGAGGTGGCATAATCCTTACAGTGCAGGGAAGGAAGGAGGTAATTCCCTGAATCAACAGGGCTTTGGCAGCTGCTGGGAGTCCCTCAGTTTCTCCTTTTACATACAGGATTAGCTCCTCTGATTCAGTTCCACACCAAGCATGCTCTATCTCCTAACATTTCAGTAGATAGGTCTCACAAAGTTCCGGGGCGGAGGGGGGGTACAAGATTTGTAACTTAAAGTTTGTTTCCTGACCTTGAAGCCAATTAATACCAATTTAATAATGAGGACTGGGTTTTTAGAAAAAGAAAAAAGGAGGTTTATTGCTTGGCTAACAAAGGAGAAACACAGGGGACTCTGCCAAAGTTGTGACTCTCTTTATCTGGAGGGACAAGGGGTTTTAAAGGAGTTTCACTTGTTAACCTGGGAGATACTCTGTTCTTAGGTCCCCAGCAGGCATTTCCCTCTGCAATACGTGTGCTCCAGGCAGCCAGCTAGGCGCTTCTATCATCCTGCTTCGCAAAGGGGGATAAAGTTCATTGCAGTTCCTTAAAACACAGTCCAAAGGGGTGTCAGGCTTACTCTCTTTATTTCTGATTTTCATGTCCAATATACTTAAGTTTTTACCACCAAAATCACACAACAAAACGAACAAAAATAAACAAACAAAAAAACAAAAAATAGAACACAGAACACAAATAAACAGAAACCCGGTGGCTAAACACAGAAACAGGGGAACAGTGCAACATCTTGCTAAAGCTCCAGGGTAGGACCGCGTGCGTGCTCATCGGCACCTCTCTACAGTTCCAGAGGAATTCCCTACAGAACAGAACAGAGGACAGAAAGATTCTCGTTACTGTTCTGCACAGAAGTATATGTGAGCCTCCCCATGCCACATCTCTGTCATCAGAAGAGATCTCCCTTAACTGGATATCAAATGTTATAAAGGAGCCACTTACCTATGGAGGCCTCCTCCATCAGGTGCTTGCTAATAGTTTTAGTGCAGAGGTTCACTGTAGTGCTCCCTGGACTAAAGGCTCTTTTCCAAATATAAAGAAGATGGACCAAATCAGGCCTTTGTGGAGAGCGGTTCCTTGAGGCCTATGGTTGATATACCATTCTAATTTGTGAAAGTGCCACAGAAAATAGGGTAATCCTCCTTCTCATGGTACGCTTGAAAGCAACTGTTTGGATAAAGTGGTTGCCAAGGCAGAGACCTAATTCGGTTCCTGAAGGATGTGACCTCACCTCAATCCCTTGGTAATGGAACTCTCTGAACTTGGGATCCAGGAAGCCAGGCACACAGAGTCAGTCTCAGTCCCAGTCCCAGTGTCTCACTTGCTTCAATTTAGCAAGGACAGAGTCAGTCTTTCTTGGTACCTACTGATGTGAGGATGGCCAAATGCCAGGAGTTCTCTGAAGAGGGGCCTTTCCTGAAAAAGCAGGTAGTGGCTCACAGCTGCCTCCTGAACACTTCACAAAGTTGGACAAGGAGACCACATCTGAGACAGGACACTCCATATTGGGGGAACATAGTATGGCCCAGCAGTCAGAGGATACTCTGGAGAGTGAGAGACCTACTTGGGGAAGGAGGTGCCTTTGTGGGTGTAGATGTGTGTTTGTGGTTTTGTCTCATGTTCTGAGAATAGGCAGGAAAGTCGGTTTGTTTGGTTTGGAGTGAACTGTTTCTAGTAAGTTGTTTCACAAGGCGAATATTTCTATGTCTGTGTATCCCACAGTGTCCGTGCTTGTAGACATTAGAAAAGAGAATGCATCAATGGATGTTTCCTGTCAAGTAGAAAGCTTCCCAGCATTCATCCTGCCCAATTTATGAATGCACTAGGGCTTGCCTTATCGATGGGCAACACCTGCTATTTTCCTAAGTTCCTGTTTTCTTCCTGAAATCTAGCCACTCTCCAGAATAGGTTCATGCATTTGCATCCAGGATATGTACCACCTCCAACCACTGTGACATGGACATGTACTGGATAGCTGAAGAGAATGGCAAGCATCTCAGAAAAGTCAGATATCAGTGTGACCCGGAAAGTCTCAGTAGAGAAACCCTGCAAAGGGCCTTTTGATTACCTATTGTTCTGTTGCCCTGAATGTCAGGAAGTTCTTTGCCTCAGGCCACGCTTTTGTGAAGCCTGAAGAAAACAGTTTTCAAATGGAAATGAATGGGCATCACCTGTGGCTCTTTGCTTAAGTGCGTTGTAAAGGGATGTGTCTGAATCAGCCTCTTGGCCCTGTGTGAGCCTGTAGCTTAGATTATCAGCACCTGATGGGTCTAAAGAAAGATCCCATGTGTGGATCCATAATCAAAATGGCCAAAAAATCAGTCATTGTTAATGAAGTCTCTGGCATTCCTCTGTAAGGTTCCTGACCTCCATCAAGTGAGAAAAGGGATCCATTGGGTCAATTGAGTTCTTCAAAGCCCTGAAGATGCTAGCCCATAGGTTCTTGGGTTTTCTTATGAATCCAATTCAAATAAAGACTCTAAACCCCACAGACAGTAGGCCTCAAATTGAAGAACAGAGCTGTATTAATGGCAGGCATATTTGATCACTCCTGGTTCACAGGAAGGGTGTCCAGGCCACTCTGACTTTTGGCAAATGAGGGGAAAGGGAGATTATTTGGGACACTGTCTTGTGCTGCGCCTCTCATGGAATCCTCCTGCCAGAAGTTATGATGAGTGTCTATTTGGAAGAAGATGAGTGCCATTTGGGAGTGTTTTGGTTTTAATTGTGGGCATTTGTGTGGCGGTTGGTAGAGATAATTGGGTCCACCTTGTCTTGAATTTTGGTGTGATTCCCCTTAGAGACTGTGTTTTGGAACTGACCTCTGAGAAGGTACAAGGTCCTGTGACATTGTATATCCATAATTCTAGGACATCTCTACGGAATGTAATTCAAAGCTAAGTATACCAATCAAGGACCAAATGAACTTCTGGGCTTCAAATCTTACCAAATTTCTGTTTTCATACTTATATTGAAAGGTTAATAAAATAGGTACTTGTCACGTCCTGTTTTTCTGTATGCTTAATAAAACACTGTTGAAATCTTGAGAACTGTTTGCTCTTCTTGTTCCCAGAATGTGCTGCCCCCAACTGCCAAACTGCAGAATGTACTCCATCAACCATTTGCACGCAAACCGCCCACTCGCCCTTAACCATCAATAAACTTCCCTCCCTGCCCTCTCCAAGAAAAATATATAATCACTTCTTAAGCTGTTCTCAGGGCTCTCTGCTCTATTCAACTGATCTCTGAGCCCTTGCATGCCGGACTCCCAATAAACCCTTTGAGGTTGCATTAGACAATCTCTTGGTGGTCTCTTCCACCGACGCTCACCCGACCTTTACTTCTGGTGGCCCCAGCGAGATCTGGCAGCTGCAGATGAAAGACCCCCAATGGGCTCCTCTGGGGGTAAATAAGGCCCCTCTTTCTGGTTTCAGGATTCAGGTTAGGGTTTGACAAAATGGCTATTGGTAAAGAGCGTGAGCTCTCTCCCACGGTGGCTGACACACATGTCACAGAGCCACAGGCCATGTTCCTGTGGGATGGACTCGGGAAATCGAGGAACCATAGTCTCCTCGACTCAGTGATATTTTCTTTCAGATTTGGAATTGGCAGCCCATCAGGATTTGCCCGCTACTCAGTCCTGGTCTCAGTATTGGACGTCCATTGTCTGTCTTTATTGTCTTGTCTTGTCTGTGTCGTGTGTCTTTGCTTTCACTGTCTGTGTATATTTCATTATGGGACAGAGCACTTCAATGCCTCTGTCCCTGACCCTTAATCACTGGACCAAAGTCTGCTTAAGGGCTCAGATTCTTTCTTTTTCATTAAAACACCAGACCTGGCAGATTCTGTGTCTCAGAATAACCCACCTTTGTAGTCGGATGGCCCCTAGAAAGATGTTTCTACTTCACACTAATTTGAAAAGTCTGAGATATTGTCTTTCAGCCGGGTCTACATAGCCATCCAGATCAATAGCCATATATCTTAACTTGTCAGGACCTCTGCAAATCTCCTCCTCCATGGGTGAAGCCTTTCCTTGTCCCTGCACCCACTCCTACTCCTTCCCCTATGATTCTATCTCTCAATCTCTCTGCTCCTCAACCTCCACCCTCTGTTCTCCCTGAGTCTCAAGACTCTACTCGTCCTTATCCTCTGCCCTTGTCCCCCAACCCCCAAAACCCTGTAAGTAATTCCCCTGCTGCTTACTCAGCCTCTCCACCATTCGAGGAAGCCAGGATGGCCCAGCACCCTCCAGATGACTGTCCAATGGCACACACAGCCCCTCCTTCCCTAGAGGAAGCTGGCCCGGCTAAAAAAACTCAGAGAACTCGCCAACGTTTTCACACCTGCCTACTTGGGATGACTGCCAACAACTCCTAGGGACTCTCTTCATGACAGAGGAATGAGAGGAAAAACCTCCTGGAAGCTAGAAAAAAATATCCTCGGACTTGATGGGCGACCAACACAACTTCCCAACATAATCAAAGCCGGCTTCCCCTTAAACCAACCCAACTGAGACCCCAACACCTTTGAAGATAGGGAGCATATGTCCAATTATTGCCAGGCTCTAATAGCGGGTATCCAAGGGGCCGCTAGGTGACCAACTAATTTGGCCATGGTAAGAGAAATTATTAAAAGGCCTGATGAATCTACCTCTATGTTTCTAGAGAGAATTATGGAGGCATATAAGAGATATACTCCTTTCGATCCTCAGGCAGCAGATCAAAAGGGATCTGTCATGATGGCCTTAATTGGGGAAGCTGCCATGGATATTAAAAAAAAAAAAAAGTTAAAAGAGAGATTTAGTCAGAGAAGCCAAAAAAATATACTATAAAAGAGAAACAGGGAAAAAGAAAGGGAGCAAAGGGAGGATGAGAGAAGCAAAAGAAAGACTAAGGCATTGACTTAGATACTGGTCACAACAAGAAAGAGGCCAGAAATTAAGACATAAGGTGACAGGAAGGGATACCTGGGCCCGTGCCAGAGTCCACCCTTGGCCTCAGATCAATGTGCCTACCGTAAAAAAAAGGACACTGGGCCAAAGAGTGCCCTATAAAGAGACAGACACGCCAGCCAGCCATTCTGACTCTGGGGGATGACTAAGAAAGTTGGGGCTCAGATTCCTTCCCCTAGCTCAGGGTAACTTTTGAAGAGTAGGGGACCCCAGTAAACTTTGAAGTGAATACAGGAGCAGTATACTCAGCCCTTAGGGCCCCATTGGGCCGTCTATCAAATAAAAGGTCTGTAGTTCAAAGGGCTAATGGCAGTAAATATCGGGCTTAGACTACTAAGAGGACCATGGACCTGGGGAAAGGAAAAATCCATCACTCCTTCCTAGTAATCCCAGAATGCCCGCACCCATTGATGGGCAGAGATCTGCTCACCAAGCTCTGGGCCAAAATAACTTTTAACCCTGAAAGCCCCCAAAAGAAATTTCTAAATCCTTCAGTAAAAACTCCTATAGTCACGGCTGTAACTATATTAGTAGAAGATAAACATCCACTCTTCACACCCCCCAAGACTGATCAAACAGGCAAGCTACCGCAGAAATGGATAACAGATTACCCAGATGCCTGGGCAAAAACTGCTGTGTTAGGCCTGGCCGTGAAACAACCTCCAATAACAGTGGAGTTAAAAACCTCAGCCTCCCCAATCAATGTCAAATAATATCTTCTAAGCATAAAAAGCTAAAGATGGGATAAGGCCCTATATTCAGAAACATCTGGCCTTAGGGGTCCTAAGGCCCTGTCAATTGGCCTGGAACACTCCCCTGTTATTAGAAGAAAAAGCCAGGAACCGGGGACTATCAACCTGTTAAAGACCAAAGAGAGATCAACAACAGAGTGCAGGACATTCACCCCACAGTACCTAATCTGTTCAAACTGCTTAGCACTCTGAACCCTGAGCAGAAATGGTATACTGTTCTGGACTTAAAACAAGCTTTCTTTTGCTTGCCTCTGCATAAAGATAGTCAGTTGCTGTTTGCTTTTGGGTGGGTAGACCCAGATACCGGAAAGTCTAGTCAACTAACTTGGACTAGACTCCCAGAGGGGTTCAAAAACTCCCCCACTCTCTTTGATGAAGCCCTCCACAGAGATCTCAACAATTTCAGAACTACACACCCCGAAGTCACCCAGCTTCAATATGTGGATCACCTGCTACTGGCATCCAACACCAAGGAAAACTGAACTGCGACCCAAGCACTATTATCGGAGCTTGCTCAACTCGGGTATAGAGCTTCTGCCAAAATTGCCCAATTTGCCAGCAAGAAGTAATCTTCCATGACTATTTCCTCAGGGGCGGTAAACGATGGCTCACTGAGCCCAGAAAACAAACCGTTGAGCAGATACCAACCCCATCTTACAGCAGACAACGAAGAGAGTTTCTTGGGATTGCTGGGTTTTGCAGGTTATGGATAAATGGGTTCGCGTCCTTAGCTGCTCCTTTATACCCGCTGTTAAAGGGAGATGCCCAATTCCAATGGACCCCTGAGTAACAGGAAGTTATAGATAACATCTAAGGACACTGACACTGAACGCCTCAACTTTACTGAGCTCAGCCTGCAATTACAGAAAGCCCTACACTAAGTTAAAAATGTACGTCAACTCACTCACCTTGGTTCAAAGAAACTGCAGGCACTCCTGTAGGATTAAGAACAGAGTTTTCCACTAACCAACTCACAGCGAAAGAAAAAAACTGAACCGGTAACAAAAGCCTGTTGGGTCAGTCAATTGTTTAATGCTTACCCTTCCAAGTTTCTTAGAGGAAAGCACCTATGAGGAACCAGACCAGGACAATTCTGGGAAGTGGACATTACTGAAATTAAGCCAGCAAGGTATGGACTTAAATATCTCCTAGTCTTTGTAGATACATTTTCAGGATGGATTGAAGCCTTACACACACACACACACACACACACACACACACACACAGAAAAAAAAAAAAAAAAAAAAAAAACAACGGCCCAAATGGTTCTCAAGAAGATCCTGGAAGATATTTTTCCAAGATATGGTCTGTTTAAGGTAATAGGTCTGATAATGGACTTGTGTTCATGGCCCAGGTAAGTCACGTGTGGATTAATTGTAAGTTACATTATGCTTATATACCACAGAGCTCAGGAGAGGTAGAAAAAATAAATAGAACCACTAAAGAGACCTTAACAAAATTAAGCTTAGAGACTGGCATAAAAGATTGGACTATGCTCCTGCCTTATGCACTGTTTCATGCGAGAAATACTCCCTCAGTTTCTTTGTGTAACCTCACCCCCTATGAAATTCTCTATGATGCCCATCATCCAGTAAGGGACCTAATCCCCAACTCTAAGGCCTAACAATCCCTTCCACACCCCTTGCTTGACAGACTTAAAGCCATTGAAAGAACTCAGTGATAACTGTGGAAACAGCTGGCCACTGCCTACCAACCTGGGGACGAGGGGATTCCACATCAATATCAAGTAAGAGACTTCGTCTACATAAGACAACATCAGGTGTCATTCCTAGAACCCCGCTGGAAAGGAACATACCAGGTGCTACTTATAACACCTACAGCGGTAAAAGTAGACAGAATCACTTTTTGGATCCATGCCTCTCATCTAAAGCCTTCGCTGTGTCCAGACTCTGGTTGGAAACTGGAAAAGACTGGTAACTATTTCAAATTTCGTATTCGCTATGTGGACAAGACTGTAGACTCTCCCCTTGGCCACCAGTACTCCTAACCCTCATCAACCTGTTCAGCAGTGAAGGCTGATCTCAAATCCTACTAGACAAGAAGTATGGTATATCTGGCATACAGCCCCCTTAGGGACCTGGTGGCTATCTCTCCACCCAGACATTTTTCAGCTGGGTATACGTCTTTCCTATTGAGATAACCCTGATGAAGAGGATCCCACTAAAGTTTCATTAAATCCCTTCCGTTCCATAGATAATTGAAACAAACATTATGGATGCACAGAAACGCGAGCCAGATTCAGGTTGGCTAGCCTAGATTATGATGTATGCCCGGCGGACTATCAAAGCCACAAACAGCCATGGCTGTTTGGGGGAAAAGCCAACTTCTTGTGTAACTCATGGGGATGTGAGCATACAGGGGCTGCCTGGTGGAACCCAAACTCCTCATCACATTCAGTACACAGCATTGGCCATATTACCAATTAGACAACCAAATGCTATGGCCCCCAGAGGGTTCTCTAGATCCTCAAATTCTGCGTGACATTTTTAACTTCGGCAAGTGCTCAAAAGGGGAAAATTCCCCTATGCGGAATCCTTTTCCCTCCTTCACTCACATCCTGTACTATGCTTCTCCAATAGTTCCTCACCCTCAGTCTTCTGCTCTAGAGTCTCTGCTGTCACTCCCACCTCAGCAACGTGATTTCTCACCTCCAATTACTAGATCAAAAACCCAAACCTCTGCCAGTTCTCAGACCATTGCCCCCTTGCTGAGGTAGCAGGTACCGAGGTACCCCTCCACTCACTCACTCCTCTCTTTTTCTGTCTGTGCCTGCACTAGGTCCCACCAAGTCCTCTAAGAAGCTAAACCAAAGCTCAAACCAGCTGAGAAGAGCCCTCAGACCCCTATCCAAGATGTAATAAAAATGGCCTTTAAAGTTGCTTTGTCATCACTGAAAACAGGTTTCTAAAAATTTAAAGTCCCTCAGGGGTTTTTGGAATACTCACTCCCATCTTCACCTCTGCTCTACCTGTTCTACTGATCAAGTTTTGTTCTAGGAAAATCCCAAACCCCTTTTCCATTATTCTTTTACATCTCATCTTCCTCATTCTCAGATCCACGGAGCTGCTCTCAGCCTCGCCTTCCCAGTCTTCCCCCTCGGTACCAGGTCCATAGATATGTCTTAAATAAACTTCTCCAGAAGTCTTCACCGAGGCTTACATTAGGTCTTTCAGCAAAAGAGTCCCTCTGAAAGAGTTCAATGTAGATAAACTTCCACTTTTCATGTTGCCCTGTTCTACTTGGCCACTGGCTGGAAAAATCACCACCCCTAAGCTTGACACCGCCTTACTAGGTTTTCACAAAATATGTGAACAAAGCCTCTGGCCTTGAGCTGGGGCTTCACAGAGATGACTATATTTCTAAGATAAAAATGTTACCAACTGGGCTTCATGGTGACAGCTGGCAGGGAGAAAAAAAAGAGATAAAAAAGCTCTCCCTTTCCAAGGTGTCCTTGAAAAGTTAACTTGCCCAGAACAGAGGAACAAAAACAGAAACAAAAACTGATTTTTGTGAATTTCTACAGACTGTGAACTTCTGATCCACTTCCCTTACATGTTGGGTACAAATTCTAAAACTACCAAAACTTGGGGTTCAGGGGATTAATTGATTACAACAGAAGCAATGCCCTCTAAATCCGGATGCAACCAAATAAGGCTGTTTTCCTGTGTTTGCTGCTATCTTAGGTCCCTTTCCTTGTCCATCCCTACAACAGTATAATTCTATTCACTTTAGCATTATTTATGTTTTCATAAAATGGTCAATATACGTGATTAATTATGTAATGATGCAGATGTTTTCCAGAGTTCTCTATCATGACGTAGGTTCATTTAAAGATCAAATAGGGGGGCATACAACCCGGTTCCAGCGGGAACCTGTATCCCTCACTTTAGCCATCCTATTAGAAATAATAGTTGCTTAAGGGGTGGGCTAGTCCATGAGACACAACAAAGACACAATTAGAAGCAGAAATAGGCCAAAACTTAAAGACATTAAAAACCGACATCACAGCTTTACAGGAATTTTAACCTCTCTCTTTCTGAAGTTGTTTTACAAAGCAGGCGAGTGTTGGACCTCCTCTTCATGAGAGAAAGGTGCCTTTTTGCTTGCATTGAGGGAAGAATGTTGTTTTTGTGCCGACAATACTGGAGTTGTAAAAGAATCTATGAATAAATTAAGAAAACGACTTGAAGTGCGTCAAAGAGAGACAGAGGCCCCAAAAGGGAGGTTTGAGTCTTGGTTCACATAGTGACCTGATTAACTGCGCTTTTATCTGCCATGGCCGGTCCATTAAAATTCCTCATATTATTGCTAACTGTAGGACCCTGTTTGCTCAACCGTGTAGTTTTCTTTCTAAACCAAATCGAACCTGTTATTAATCCTAACCATACACTGTTCTCTCAATCTAATTTTACAGAAAAGCAGGGACAGAATTGGTATTAAAATACAGGAAAATAGAGGATCTTCCACCTGCTGAAAACCTCAAAGGTCCACGTAGGAATGATCCCTGGAGAAGATGTAGGCAAGTATGAAGGACCTGAGAGAGCAAAAGTCTTCCATGGCAAACAACCTGCTCAGGATGAAGGGATGTGTCTGAATCAGCCACTCTCTTCTTAATGTAGAGAAGATGGACCAAAGCAGGCATGTGTTGAGAGCTGCTCCTGCATGCCTATGGTTGACATACCTCTCTGACCTGTGAAAGTGTCACAGGAAGTAGGAGCAGCCTCCCTCTCATGGGAACCTTGGAAGCAACTTTTAGGACAAAGTTGTTGCCAAGGCAGTGACCTCATTCAGTTCCAAAAGGAAGTGACTTCACCTAACTTCCTTGGTGATGGAACTCTCTGAACTTGGAATCCAGGAAGCCAGGCACCCAGAGCCAGTCCCAGTCCCAGTCCCAGTGGTCAAACTTATTTTGATTTACCAAGGACAGACTCAGTCTTTCTTGGGACCTACTGATGTAAGGATGGCCAAATGCAAGGAAAGCTATGAAGAGGGGCCTTTCCTGAGAAAGCACGCAGTGGCTCACCGCTGGCTCCTGACAACTTCACAGAGTTGGCCAAAAAGACCAGATTTGAGACAGAACAGGCTATTTCCAGGGAACATAATAAGGCCCACCAGACAGAGGACACTCTGGATAGTCACAGACCTACTTGGGGGAAGGAGGTGCCTTTGTTGTGTGGGTGTGGGTTTGTGGTTTTGTCTCATGTTCTGAGAATAGGAATGAAAGGCGGTTTGTTTTGTTTGGAGTGAACTGTTTCTAGTAAGTCGTTTGACAAGGCGAGAATTTCTATGTCTGTTTATCCCACTGTGTCCGTGGTTGTAGACATTAGAAAACAGAATGCATCAATGAATATGTCCTGTCTAGTAGAAAGCTTCACAGCATTCATCCTGCCCTATTTATGAATGGACTGCAGCTTGCCTTATTGATGTGCAACACCTGCTATCTTCCTTAGTTTCTGTTTTATTCCTGAATTCTGGCCACTCTCCAGAATAGGTTCATGGTTTTCTGTTTAAGATATGTACAACCTCGAAGCTCTGTGACATGACCATGTACTGTATAGCTGAAGGGAATGGTGAGCATCTCAGAAAACTCAGATATCAGTGTGACCAGGAAAGTCTTAGTGGAGAAACCCTGCTTGGGGCCTTTTGTTTACCTACTCTTCTGTTGCCCTGAATGTCAGGAAGGTCTTTTCCGCAGGCCACCACTTTGTGAAGCCTGAAGAAAACAGTTTTCAAATGGAAATGAATGGGCATTACCTGTGGCTCTTTGCTTAATTGCTTTGGAAAGGATGTGTCTGAATCAGCTTATTTACCTTGTGTGAGGCTGTGGCTTAGATTCTCAGGTCCTGATGGATCTAAAGAAAGATCCCATGTGTACATCCAAAACCAAAATGGCCAAAAGAGCAGTCCTTGTGGATGAAGTCTCTCGCCTTCCTCTGTAACTTTCCTGACCTCCATCAAGTCAGATTAGGGATATTTTGGGTCAAATGAGTTCTTCAAAGCCTTGCAGAGTCTAGCCCATAGTTGCTTGGGTTTTCTCAAGACTCCAATTCACATAAAGAATCCAAACCCCACAGTCATTTGGCCTCAAATTGAAGAAGCAAAGCAGTATTAACGGGAGGCCTATTTAATCTCTTCTGGTTCACAAGAAGGGTGTCCAGGCCACCCTGAATTTAGGCAAATTAGGTGCAAAAGAGCTTATTTTGGACACGGTCTTGGGCTATGCCCCTCATGGAAAACTCCAGCCATAGTGGAGTTTATTGTGAGTGTCTATATGGAAGAAGATGGGCGCCACGTTGGAGTGTTTTGGATTAAATTGTGGTCATTTGGGTGGCGGTTGGAAGAGATGACTTGGTCCACATGTTCTTGAACTCTGGTGTGATTCCCTTAGAATCTGAGTTCTTCAACTGACCTCAGAGAAGTATTGCCATGAATAGTGTTGAGATTTTTGGAAGCCAGGCATGAGCATCGCCCTTGGAAACTGAGTTCTAGGCCCAGGGTGGCTTTCCACAGACCACTGAGCCACTCAGCCAGGATACCACAAATTTTATTCTGAAAGACTTGGCACCCATAGTTGAGAGTCAAAACTCATATGGACCTCACATTTTAGACCTAAATGGGCATAGCATCATATGATCTTTTGGCCACTCTTTGGGAAGCTTTACCTGTGAGTGTTCTCCAGAGATTTCATTGAAATGAGCTTCCTAACCATTTAATGGTTCCTGAAAAAATTGAAACTCTCAGTGCCTCCAACTTCATCCTTAAAAAATGGCTAGATAAATACCATAAAATTTTTGAATTTCCCATCACCAGGTGGCACTGGAAAACCTTTTGATGTCCTGTTGCTGATCATGAATATACCAGACAGTGCCTTGATTGACTGGGTTTCATGTAAATGGTGTAGAACAGAGATGCCAGTAAGTTGGACTTTGTTGAGTAGTAGGTTAGAGCAGTGGTGGGCAGGTATGTGATAAAACATCTGTGGTGGGGCCATGTGGATCTTCCATTGGCTTCCAAATGGCTTGTGACTGACATGGTGCAGCCAGCAGAACCTTCCATGTAAAGGCAAGTTGTTATATGGAGAGGTTTCAGGACATTGTTCAGAATCAGGTTGCTATGGTCAAGGGGGCAAGATATGTGGGATAGGATCCTGGTTCTTGTATCCTCCTGCAAAACCTGACCCACCATACATGACAGAACTTCCTCTTGCATTGTGACCCAGTTGAACTCCTTGTATTTTGTGAAGCAAATACCAAACTCTCAGTGCAGCAGGAAGAAACACCACGAAAATGGAAGATGACCATATGTCTTCACAGTGCACACCGGCACACATTTAGCCCCCAGTGGCCACAGTTTATCTAAAAAGAGAATTCAGCACTGCTGCCTCATGTACATTGGGAAATAAGAAACCATGTCCTCCAGGTCTCATAGATGCAGACCAAGATTTTATGGTCTCCCTAGAAAGGAAGCTAAAGCTCTTGACAACAACATATTTTTCAAGTGCCCAACCTCACAGGCAGTTTCTCAAGAAGTCTCTAGGCCAGCAGACCTCCTTGTTTGTGGAGTTTTTACCCTGTCCCATACTTTTGGAAACTACTCTACCACTTCCAAGGTTGTGACCTCCTGAGCATATTGCATTCCACAAATTTATTCACAGATTTTCTAAATCTTCTCCTCTAATTGTGTCTTACTTGGGGTGAAGGGATTGTCAAGGCATTGTTCTGGTTGAGAGTGGGAATAATTTTGTGTAGCACATATTTACATACACATTGGATTCATTGTTCAATTTTCCATTCGAAATACTGAATCCTTGACACTAACCCATACCCTACTAGACTCTGACTATTAATTCTAATATGATGGAGAAAAATAACCGAAACAGAATAGAAATACTAGCACTTCAGAAGAGGCATGGTGTATAGTTGGTCTTGCCTTTTGCATGATATAGGGTAGGAGTTATAAATCTTGTCAATTTTTTGTTGAAATAGTTCTGCATGTGTTTTTAAAGTTAACACATCTGTGAATTCCTGTCTCCATTTTTCTGTAGCCTATTCAGCACATGTATTTTTATACGCACATATAGAATCCTACCTGGTATCACACGTATATTCTTGAGAGGTGGCTAACTTGGCAGATACAAAGTGTGAGAAGAGATCACTCCTCATTAATACTTTTGGAACAGAAAATTCAGACTATGAGTGAGCTTCTTAGTTCAAGAACATTATACATAAATCCATGTTCAGTAAAATTAATATTTTTGGATATGTGGATGATATATATTTCACAATGAATTTTAATTGGCATATATATTGATACTTTTTAATGTCTCTGTGTGTGTTTTGTGTGTTTGTGTGTGTGTGTGTGTGTGTGTATATATATATATATATATATATATATATATATATATATATATATATACTCTCTAGATTTTTCAAAATATAAAATATATGTGTCCTATTATACACTCCCTAAATTCATTCTTGTTCATGTATGTGGTTTTATATTAAACTTTTCATAAGATTATTTTAAAAATATTCATCCACCTGAAATACATATTTGTTTTCTAGTACTAAAAAGTTACTTCAGTGAATGGTGCAAACAAATCCTTATATTTTTAGAGTAACTGACCCACTTTAACATCAATGCAAGTAGATTCCTATGGGACATGATGTGTATTTTGACGTTCATTTTTATTAAACACTGGTACATTACTATTTCTGCAGTTTTTGTACATCATAGAATATACATTTCATCCACAAGTTCACAAATTTAAAGAAATTTTTAACACATTCAATCACTTCCTGCTTCAGAACATATGTATTCCTCCTTGTTTTTGACTGGTCATTTCATGAGACTTCTTTCCAAACACATTATTTTCGATTTCCATAATCAATTTTGAAGCAAAATTCATACACTCTTTATGATAAACCACAACCGTAATATTACCATTAGATGTATTACTGGTTGGAATGAATGTATATATATCAATATATGATTCCTGTGTATTTTCAGATATCAATTCAATCCATTATTTAAAGTTGGAACAAGTTATATTATTTATTCGCAGTATTGTCTATTCATGCATTATCTCTATATTCATACATACATGGTACACCTATATGTACCTCCAATACTAATTTATACCCCTTCAAAACATTGCTCCAAGAAATGGTGCAAGAAAGACTCATGTCACCTGATCTACATATACGTTTTATCACAGTAATATTCTGGCCACAAAATGCAAAGTCACACTTACGATTGTACCAAAGCCTAAATGGAATGTGAGTATGGGTTATGAAAATCACCCATGTCCATGTTGCCTAATGCTCTCAAATGTCAATCCTATTGGTGACTACATATTTGTTACTTCCGAAGATTATATATTCAATCTCAAGCCTGTTGAAAGTGTCTATTGCTATCACTCACTTTATACTTTGCCTGATTTCCTAATGTCGCTATTGATATCTGCTTTCCTACATATTTTCCCCATTTCATCACTGTGACTGACTCTTCACATGTGCTGACATTTACATTTTCTGTCTACCTGAAAACCTATTGCTAAAGAACTATTTGTCCAAATGCTATACTCACACTTTTTTCTAATCCTACCAACTATCTTCCTAATCCTACAGACTCTCCCTCTTTGAATGGTTGTTTTCCTCAACATTCAATCATCCAAGGTATCAGGTCCTATGCCATTGTGTATAGATTTATCTGAGACATCTGTGCAGAACATAATTAAATGCTAAGTATCCCAATCAAGGACCTAATGCCCTTCTGGGCTTCAAATTTTACTGAGATTTCTGTTTTCATTCATATATTTCACCTATATAATCTTATATATATCACAGGTTCCCAATACCATTATTCATCGAGCAGAATGATCCTAACCCAAATCAAACATGTTATTAACCGTAACCATACACTGTTCCCTCAATCTAACTTTACAGAATAGCAGGGACAGAGTTGGTCTTACAATACAGGAATGTAGGAGATCTTCAACCTGCAAAGAACCTCAAAGGTCCATGCAGAAATGATCCCTAAAGAAGATGTAGGCAGCTATGAAGGACCTGAGAGTGCGAAAGTCATCTTTCATGACCAAAAAAAAAAAAAAAAAACAGGTCAGGATAAAGGGATGTGTCTGAAGCAGTCTCTCTCTTCTTAATGTAGAGAAGATAGACCAAACCAGGCTTGTGTGGAGAGCTGTTCCCGGGTGCCTGTGGTTGATATTCCATTCTAGCTTGTGAAAGTGTCATAGGAAGTAGGGGCAGGATCCATCTCAGGGACCCTTGGAAGCAACTGTTAAGACAAAGTGGTTGCCAAGGCAGTGACCTCATTCAGTTCTAGACGAAGTGACCTATGTCACTTTC
Source organism: Callospermophilus lateralis (assembly GCF_048772815.1). Taxonomy (NCBI): domain Eukaryota; kingdom Metazoa; phylum Chordata; class Mammalia; order Rodentia; family Sciuridae; genus Callospermophilus; species Callospermophilus lateralis. Next base: position 313,999 of record NW_027516272.1, on the reverse strand, counting down.
TTGTTGATGGAACACTCTGAACTTGGGATCCAGGAAGCCAGGCACGCTGAGGCAGTCCCAGTCCAAGTACCAGTGGTCTCAAATGTTTGGATTTAAGAAGGACAGAGTCAGTCTTTCTTGGCAACTAAATTGAAGATAGACAAATGCCAGGAAAGCTCTGAAGAGGGGCTTTACCTGAGAAAACAGGCAGTGGCTCACCGCTGGCTCCTGATAACATCACAGTTTTGGCCAAGGAGACCAGATCTGACATAGCACAGCCCGTTTCGGGGGAACATAGTATGGCCCACCAGTCAGAGGACGCTCTGGATAGTCACAGACCTATTTGGGGAAAGAAGGTGCCTTTGTGTGTGTGTGTGTGTGTGTGTGTGTGTGTTTTTGATTTTGACTCATGTTTTGAGAATATGTAGGAAAGTCGGTTTGTTTGGTTTGGAGTGGACTGTTTCTAGTAAGTCCTTTGAGAAGGCGAGTGTTTCTATGTCTGGATATCCCACTGTGTCCGTGGTTGTAGACAATAGAAAAGAGAATGCATCAATAGATGTGTCCTGTCTAGTAGAAATCTTCGCAGAATTCATCCTGTCCAATTTATGAATGGACTGCAGGTTACCTTATGGATGGGCAACACCTACTACCTTCCGACATTCGTGATTTCTTCCTGAATTCTGGCCACTCTCCCATAGGCTCATGGTTTTGTGTTCAAGATATGTATCTCCTCCACAATCTGGGACATGGCCATGTACTGGATAGCTGTAGAGAATGGTGAATATCTCAGAAAACTCAGATATCAGTGTGACCAGGAAAGTCTCAGTGGAGAAAATCTGCTTTGGGATTTTGCTTACCTATGGTTCTGTTGCCCTGAATGTAAGGAAGGTCTTTGCCTAAGGCCCCACATTTCCAATGCCTGAAAAAAACAGTTTTCAAATGGAAATAAATGGGCATCACCTGTGGCTCCTGGCTTAATTGCTTTGCAAAGGGATATGTCTGAATCAGCCTCTTAGTGCAGTTTGAGATTATCGCTTAGATTCTCAGCACCTGATGGATCTAAAGAAAGATCCCATGTGTGCATCCAAATCCAAAATGGCCAAAAGAGAAGTCATTGTGATGAAGTCTCTTGCCTTCCTCTGTAAGGTTCCTGATCTCCATCAAGTGATAACAGGGATCTTTGGGTCAACTGAGTTCTTCAAGCCCTGCAGAGGCTAGCCCATAGGTGCTTGGGTTTTCTTATGACTGCAAATCACATAAAGAAACTATACCCGACAGTCAGTATGCCTCAAATTGGAAAAGCGGAACAGTATTAATGGCATGCCTCTTTCATCAGTCCTGGTTCACAGGAACGTTGTCCAGGAAACACTGACTTTAGACAAATGAAGGGCAAGGGAGCTTATTTTGACATTGTCTTGGGCTGTGTGCCTCATAAAAACTTCCAGCCAAGGTTATGATGAGTGACTATATGGAAGAAAATGAGGGCCATGTGGGAGTGTTTTGGTTTTCATTCTGGTCATTGGTGTGGCGGTTGGAAGAGATGACTGGGTCAACTGGACTTGAACTCTGGTGTGTTTCCACGTAGAGACTGAGTTTTGAAACTGATCTCAGAGAAGTATTGCCATGAATTGTGTTGGGATTTTAGGAGGCCACGCATGAGAGTCGCCCTTGGAACCTGAGATCTAGGACCAGGGTGGCTTTCCACAAAGAACTGGGAATCTCAGCCTGGATATCACATGATTTTATTCTGAAAGACTTGGCAGCCATAGTTGAGAGTCAAAAGACATAGGACCTCACATTGTAGACCTCAATGGTCCTGGCTTCAAGTGACCTTTGTCCACTCTTTGGAAAGCCTTGCCTGTGAGAGTTCTCTAGAATTTTCTTTGAAATGAACTTTCTCAACATTTAATGGTTCCTGAATAATTGAAATTCACAGTGCATCCAACGTCATCCTTGAAAAATGGCTAGATAAATAACACGAAATTTTTGAAATTTCCATGACCAGGTGGAACTGCAGAAACTTTCTATGTCCTGTTGCTTACCATGAGTGTACCAGACAGTGCCTTGATTGACAGGGTTTCATGAAATTTGTTTAGAACAGAGAAGCCCGTATTTTGGAGCCTGCTGAGTAGTGGGCCTAGAGCAGTGGTGGAGAGGTGTGTGATAAAACATCATGGTGGGGCCATTTGGATCTGCCATTGGCTTCCAAATGACTTGTAACTGACAGAGTGCAGACATCAGACCCTTATATGTAAAAGCATCTTGTTATATGGCGTAGTTTCAGGGCAATGTTCAGAATCAGGTTGCTATGGACAAGCGGGCAATCTTTGAGAGATAGAAGCCTGGTTGGTGAATTTTCTTGCAGACCCTGACCCACCACACGTGACAGAACAACCTCAAGCACTGTTTCCCAGTTGAACTCCTTGTATTTCGTGAAGCATGAACCAAACTCCAAGTGCAGCAGCAAGAAACACCACGAAAAGTGGAGGATGACCAAATTGTTTCACAGTCCACACAGGGAGACACAGTTTACCTACAAAGAGAGAATTGAGCACTGCTGCCTCGTGTTCATTGGAAAATAGGAAACGATGTCCTCCAGGTCACATAGATGAAGACCCAGCTTTGAGGGTCTCACTACAAAGGAAGCTTAACTCCTGACAACAACCTATATTTCAGTGCCCAACTTCACTGGCAGTTTCTCAAAAAGTTTTAGGCAAGCAGAGCTTCATGTTTGTGGAGTGTGTACCCTGTCCTTACTTTTGGAAACTCCTATTCCACCTCCAAGTTTGTGCACTCCTGAGCATTTTCTATTCCAGAAATGTAATCACAGATTTTGTAACTCTTCTACTCTAATTGTGTCTCCCTTGGGGCGAAAGTAATGACAAGGCATTGTTCTGGATGAGAGTCAGAAGATTAATTTTTCTATTTTCCATTTGAAATTCTGAATCCCTGACACTAACCCATATTCTACTAGACTCTGACTACTAATCCAAATATGATGGAAGAAAATAACCCAAACAGTACATAAATACTTGCAGTTCAGAGTTGGACTTGCCTTTTGCATGATAAAGGGTAGGTGTTATAAATCTATTCAATATTTAATTGAAATAGTTCTCCATGTGTTTTTAAAGTTAACAAATATGTGAATTACTGTCTCCCATTCTCTGGAGCTTATTCAGCACATGTATTTTTATATGCACCAATAGAATCCTACAAGGTATCACACGTACATCCTTGTGAGGTATATGACTTAGCAGATACAAAGTGTGAGAAGTGATCACTCCTCCTAAACGCTGTTGGAACTGAAAATTCAACCTATGGGTGAGCTTCCCAGTGGAACAACATTATACATAAACCCATGTTCACTAAAATGAATGTTTTTGCATCTTTATGATATATATTTCATGATGAATTTCGATTAGCATATATATTGCTACTTTTTAATGTCTGTGTTTGTGTGTGTGTGTGTGTGTGTATATATATATATATATGTATGTATATATATATATATATATATATATATATATATATATATATATATATACTCTCCATATTTTTAAAAATATGAAATATATGTGTCTTATATACACTCCCTAAATTCATTCATGTTCATGTATGTGGATTAATAATCAACTTTTCACAAGATTATTCTTAGAAATATTCATCCACCCGAAATACATATTTGTTTCCTAGTACTGAAAACTAACTTCAGTAAAAGGTGCATACAAATCCTAATATGTCTACTTTAACTGACCCAGTTTAACATCAATGCATGTAGGTTCCTATGGGACATGATGTGTATTTTGACATTAATTTTTATTCCACACTGGTACATTACTATTTCTTCAGTTTATGCACATCTCAGTATATATATTTTATTCACTAGTTAGCAAATTTATAGGCATTTGTTTCACTTTCAATCACTTACTGCTCCAGAACACATGTATTCCTCTATGTTTCTTGACTGGTATATTCATGAGACTTTTTTCCAAATATATTATTTTCGATTTCCATAATCAATTTTGAACCAAAACTCACACACCCTTCATGATAAACCATAACCCTAAGATTATCGTTAGATATATAACTGGTTGGAATGAATGATTGCATATCAATATAAAATTTCTTATAAATTTTCAGATATTTATTCAATCCATTATTTAAAGTGGATCCAGTTATATTATTTATTCACAGTATGGTCTATTCATGCATTATGTCTATATTCATTGAAACAGGGTACACCTATTTGTACCCCCATACTAATTTGTAAGTCTTCAAAATATTGCTCGCAGAATTGGTGGAAGAAATACTCTTTTCACCTGATCTACATACACATTTTATTACAGAAATATTCTGGACACAAAAAGCAAAGGTCACACTTACAATTGTACCAAAGCGTAAATGGAAAGTGAGCATGGATTACTAAAAACATCCATGTCCAGGTTGCCTAATGCTCTCAAATATCAATTCTATTTTTGACTACATATTTGTTTCTTCTTAAGATAATATATTCAACTTCAAACCTGTTGAAAATGTCTAACCCTATCACACAATTTATACTTTGCTTGATTTCCTAATGTCTCTATTGATATCTGCTTTCCTATATTTTTCCCCAGTTCATCATTGTGACTGACTCTTCACATGTGCTTACATTTACATACACTCTCTACCCGAAATCTTATTGCGAAAGAACTTTTGGTCCAAATCCTATACTCACTCTTCTTTCTAAACCTATCAACTACCTTCCTAATCCTACCGACTATCAGTTTTTGACTGGATGTTCTCTTCAACATTCAATATCCAAGGTACAAGGTACGATGCCAGTGTATATTGATTTATCTGAGACATCTGTGCTGCACATTACTCAAAGCTAAGTATCCCACTCAAGTCCCCAATGCCCTTCTGGGCTTCAAATCTTACCTAGATTTCTGCTTTCATACTTATGTTTCACATATATACTCTTGTAAATATCGCATTTTGCCAATACCATTATTCATCCCGCAGAATGATTTGTAACCCAAATTGAACATGTTATTAACCCTAACCATACACTGTTCCCTCAGTATAACTTACTTAAGAGCAGGGACAGTGTGGGTCTTACAATATAGGAATGTAGATGATCTTCCACCTGCTGAGAACATCAAAGATCCATGGAGAAATGATCCTTGCAGAAGATATAGGCAGCTATGTAGGACCTGAGAGAGCAATAGTCATCTTCCATGGCAAACAACCTGGTCAGGATTAATTGATAGTCTGAATCAGCCTCTCTCTTTTTAATGAAGAGAAGATGGACTGAACCAGGCCTCTGTGGAGAGCTGTTCCCTGGTGCCTATGGTTGATATACCATTCTAACTTCTGAATGTGTCACAGGATGTTGGGGCAGCCTCCATCTCATGGGAACCCTGGATGCAACTGTTAGCACAAAGTGGTTACCAAGGTAGTGACCATATTCAGTTCCTGAAAGAAGTGACCTCACTTCACTTCCTTGGTGATGGAATTCTCTGAACCTGGGATCCAGGAAGGAAGGCACCCAGAGCCAGTCCCACTCCCAGTTCCAGTGGGCTAACTGGTTTGCTTTTCCCAAAGACATAGTCAGTCTTTCTTGGTACCTACTGATGTGAGGATGGCCAAATGCCAGCAGAGCTCTGATGAGGGGCCTTTCCTGAGAAAGCAGGTAGTGGCTCACCTTTGGCTCCTGTCAACTTCACAGAGTTGGACAAGGAGACCAGATCTGAAACAGGACAGGCCATTTTGGGGGAACATAATATGGCCCACCAGTCAGAAGACACTCCGGATAGTCACAGACCTATTTGGGGGAAGTAAGTGCCTTTGCCGTTGTAGGTGTGAGTTTGTGTTTTTTTCTCATGTTCTGAGAATAGGTAGGAAAGGTGGTTTGTTTGGTTTGGAGTGGACTGTTTCTAGTAAGTCGTTTGACATGGTGAGTGTTTCTAGGTCTGTGTATCCCACTGTATCCGTGGTTGTAGACATTAGAAAAGAGAATGCATCAATGGATGTGTTGTCTCTAGTTGAAAGCTTCCCCGCATTCATACTGCCCAATTAATGAATGGACTGCAGCTTGCCTTATGGATGGGCAACATCTACTATCTTCTAAAGTTCCTGTTTTCTTCGTGAATTCTGGCCACTCTCCAGAATAGGCTCATGGTTTTGTTTCCCAAATATGTAACACCACAAGATTCTGTGACATGGCCATGTACTGGATTGCTGAAGGGAATGGAGGCATCTAAGAAAACTCAGATTTCAGTGTGACCAGTAAAGTCTCAGTGGAGAAACCCTTCTTTGGGCCATTTGCTTACTTCTATTTCTATTACCCTGAATGTCAGGAAGGTCTTTGCCTCAGGCCACCCCTTTGTGTAGCCTGAAGAAAACTGTTTTCATATGGAAATGTATGGACATCACCTGTGGCTCTTTGCTTAATTGATTTGGAATGAGATGTGTCTGAATCAGCCTCTTGTCCTTGTATGAGGTTGTGGCTTTGATTCTCAGCTCCTGATGGATCTAAAGAAAGATCCCATGTGCTTCCAAAACTAAAATGGCCAAAAGAGCAGTCATTGTTGATGAATATTTTTGCCTTCTTGTTTTAGGTTCCTGACCTCCATAAAGTGAGAATAGGGATCCTTTGGGTCAAATGAGTTCTTGAAATCCCTGCAGAGGCTAGCCCATATTTGCTTGGGTTTTCTCATGACTCCAAATCACATAAAGAATCTATACCCTACAGCCAGTAGGCCTCAAATTGGAGAAGTGGAACACTTTAACAGCAGGAATATTTGATCATTCCTGGTTCACAGGAAGAGTGTCCAGGCCATCATGATTTTAGGCAAATGAGGGGCAAGTGAGCTTATTTGGGCTCATAGAAACCTCCAGCTGGAGGTTATGATGAGTGTCTACATGGAAGAAGATGATGGCCCTGTGGGAGTGTTTTGATTTTAATTGTGGTCATTTTTTGGCGGATGGAAGGGATGACTGGGTCCACCTGGGCTTGAACTCTGGTGTGATTCCCCTTAGAGACTGAGTTCTGAAACTGACCTCAGAGAAGTATTGCCATGAATTGTGTTGGGATTTTAGGAGGCCACACATGAGACTCACTCTTGGAAACTGAGATCTAGGCCCAGGGTGGTTTCCACAGAGGCCTGAGAATCTCAGCCAGGATATCACATGATTTTATTCTGAAAGACTTAGCAGCCATATTTGAGAGTCAAAACACACATGGACCTCACATTGTAGATGTCAGTTGGCCTGGCTTTAGGAGACCTTTTGGCAACTGTTTGAGAAGCATTGACTGTGAGAGTTCTCCAGAGCTTTCATTGTAATGAACTTTCTCAACACTTAATGGTTCCTGAATGAATTGAAACCCACAGTGCCTCTAACTTCATCCTTGAAAAATTTCTAGATAAATACCATGAAATTTTTGAAATTCCCATGACCAGGTGGCACTGCAGAAACTTTTGATGTCCTGTTGCTGATCATGTGTATACCAGACAGTGCCTTGTTTTTGACTGGGTTTCCTGAAAATGGTGTAGAACAAGAGAAGCCAGTAATTTGGAGCCTGCTGAGTAGGGGGCCTAGAGCAGTGGTGGGCAGGTGTGTGATAAAACATCATGGTGGGGCCATGTGAATCTGCCATTGGCTTCCAAATTTTTTGTGACTGATATAGTGCAGACATCAGACCCTTATATGTAAAGGCATCTTGTTAAATGGAGAGTTTTCAGGGCAATATTCAGAATCAGGTTGCTATGGTTATTGGGGCAAGCTATGTGGGATACAAGCCTGGTTGGTGCATTCTCCTGCAGACCCTGACCCACCACACGTGACAGAACTCCCTCCAGCACTGTATCTCAGATGAACTTTTTATGTTTTGTGAAGCAAATACCAAATTCCCAGTGCAGCAGCAAGAAATACCACGAAAAGTGGAGGATGACCAAATGTCTTCACAGTCCCCACTGGGAGACACTTAGCTTCCAATGGACACAGTTTATCTACAAAGAAAGAATTGAGCACTGCTGCCTCATGTTCATTGGAAGATAAGAAACCATGTCTTTCGGTTACATAGATGCAGACCCAGCTATGATGGTCTCACTACAAAGGAAGATAAAGCTCATGACAACAACATATATTTCAAGTGCCCAACCTCAGAAGCCGTTTCCCAAGAATTCTTAGGCCAGCAGAGCTCCTTTTTGTGGAGTGTTTACCCTGTCCTTTACTTTTGGAAACTCCTCTACCACCTCCAAGGTTGTGAACTCCCGAGCATATTCCATTCCATATATGTATTCATAGATTTTCACACTTTTCTACTCTAATTGTGTTTTCCTTGGGCGTACGTAATGTCAAGGCATTGTTCTGGATGTGAGTGGGAAGATTTTTGTGTAGCACATATTTACATACACATTGGATTCATTTTTCAATTTTCCATTTGAAATACTGAATCCCTGACACTAACCCATACCCTACTAGTCTCTGACTAATAATCCTAATATGATGGTGAAAAATAAGCCAAAAAGAGAAGAAACACAAGCAGTTCAGAGGATGCATTGTGTATAGTTGGAATTGCCTTTTGCATTATATAATGTAGGAGTTATAAGTCTAGTCAATTTTTTTGTTGAAATAGTTCTAAATGTGTTTTTAAAATTAGCAAATATGTGAATTCCTGTCTCCCTTTCTCTGTAGCCTATTCAGCACATGTATTTTTATATGCACATATAGAATTCTACCTGATATCACTCGTATACACCTGTGAGGTGGCTGAATTGGCAGATGCAAATTGAGAGAAGAGTTCACTCCTCCTAAACGCTGTTGGAACTGAAAATTCAACCTATGGGTGAGCTTCCTAGTTGAAAAACATTATACATGAATCCATGTTCAGTAAAATGAACATTTTTCGATCTGTGGATTATATACATTTCATGATGAATTTCTATTGGCATATATGTTGCTACTTTTTTTTCTTTTATTGGTTGCTCAAAACATTACAAAGCTCTTGAATATCATATTTCATACATTAGATTCAAGTGGGTTATGAACTCCCATTTTTACTCCAAATACAGATTGCAGAATCACATTTGTTACACATCCATATTTTTACATAATGCCCTATTAGTTACTGTTGTATTCTGCTACCTTTCCTATACTCTACTATCCCCACTACCCTCTCTTCCCATCTTCTCTCTCTACCATAACTACTGTAATTCATTTCTCTCCTTGTTTATTTTCCCACAACCTCTTATATGTAATTTTGTGTAACAATAAGTGTCTCTCTCCATTACCATGCAATTTCCCTCTTCTCTCCCTTTCCCTCCCACGTCATGTTTCTTCTTAATGTTAATCTTTTCTTCATGCTCTTCCTCCCTGCTCTGTTCTTAGTTGCTCTCATTATATCAAAGAAGACATTTGGTAATTGTTTTTTAGGGATTGGCTAGATTCACTAAGCATAATCTGCTCAGTGCCATGAATTTCCCTGCAGATTCCATGATTTTGTCATTTTTTAGTGCTGCGTAATTCTCGATAGTATATAAAAGTCACATTTTTTATCCATTCATCTATTGAAGGGCATCTGGGTTGGTTCCACAGTGTAGCAATTGTGAATTGTGCTTCTATGAAAATCCATGTGGCAGTATCCCTGTAGTACGCTCTTTTAAGGTCTTCAGGGAATAGTCCGAGAAGGGCAATAGCTTGGTCAAATTGTGCTTCCATTCCCAGCTTTCCCAGGAATCTAAATACTCCTTTCCAAATTGGCCGCACCAGTTTCAGTCCCACCAGCAATGTACAAAAGTACCCTTTTCCCCACATCCTCGCCAGCACTTGTTGTTGTTTGACTTCATAATGGCTGCCAATCTCACTGGATTGAGATGGTATTTTAGGGTGGTTTTTATTTGCATTTCTCTTACTGCTAGAAATGGAGAGCATTTTTTTCATGTACTTGTTAATTGATTCTATGTCCTCCTCTGAGAAGTTTCTTTTCAGGTCCTTGGCCCATTGGGTTATTGGTTATCTTATTGTCTAATTTTCTAAGTTCTTTGTATACTTTGTATACTCTGGATATTAGGGCTCCATGTGAAGGGTGAGGACTAAAAATTTGTTCCCATGATGTAAGCTCCATATTTACCTCTCTTATTGTTTCTCTTTCTGAGAAAAAATAATTCAGTTTAAGTAAGTCCCATTTGTTGATTCTTATTATTAACTCTTGTTCTATGGGTGTCCTATTAAGGAATTTGGAGCCTGACCACACAATATGTAGATCGGAGCCAACTTTGTATTCTATCAGACACAGAGACTCTGATTTGAATCTAGCTCCTTGATCCACATTGAGTTAACTTTGGTGCATGGCGAGAGGAGGGGATTCAGTTTCATTTTGTTGCATATGGATTTCCAGTTTACCCAACACCATTTGATGAAGATGCTATCCTTCCTCCATTGCAGGCCATTAGCTCCTTTATCAAATATAAGATAGTTGTAGCTTTTTGGATTAGTTTCTGTGTCCTCCATTCTGTACCATTGGTCCACCCGCCTGTTTTGGTACCAGTACCATGCTGTTTTTATTATGATTGCTCTGTAATATAGTTTGAAATCTGGTATCGCTATACTGCCTGATTCACACTTCCTGCTTAGAATTGCTTTTGCTATTCTGGGTCTTTTATTTTTCCATTTGAATTTTATGATTGCTTTATCTATTTCTACAAAAAGTTTCTATGGGATTTTGATTGGCATTGCATTAAACCTATAGAGAACATTTGGTAATATCACCATTTTGATGATGTTAGTTCTGCCTATCCATGAACACGGTATATTTTTCCATCTTCTAAGATCTTATTCTATTTCTCTTTTTAGGGTTCTGTAGTTTGCATTATATAAATCTTTCACCTCTTTTGTTAGGTTGATTCGAAAGTATTTAATTATTTGAGGAAATTGGGAATGCAGTGTTTTGACTCATTTTTGTTTCAGAAGTTTTGTCGCTGATATACAGAAATGCCTTTGATTTATTCATGTTGATTTTGTATCCTGCCACATTGCTGCATTCATTTATGAGTTCTAGTAGTTTTTTCTGTAGACCCTTTTGGGTCTTCTATGTATAGAATCATGTCATCTACAAATAGTGATAATTTAAGTTCTTCTTTTCCTATTTTTATGCCTTTAATGTCTTTCATCTCTCTAATTGCTCTGGCCAGTTTTTGGAGAACTATATTGAATAGAAGTGGTAATAGAGGACATCCCTGTCTTGTTCCAGATTTTAGAGGGAATGCCTTAAATTTTTCTCCATTCAGAATGATGCTAGCCTGAGGCTTAACATAGTTATCTTTTACAATGTCGAGGTAAGTTCCTGTTATCCCTAGTTTTTAAAATGTTTTGAACATAAAGGAATGCTCTACTTTGTTGAATGTTTTTTCTGCGTCTATCGAGATGATCATATGGTTCTTATCTTTAAGTCCAATGATGTTGTGAATAACATTTATTGATTTCCGTATATTGAAACCTCCTTGCATCCCAGGGATGAATCCAAGATGATCATGGTGCACGATTTTTTTGATGTGCCTTTCTATCCAATTCGCCAGAATTTTAATGAGGATTTTTGCATCTAGGTTCATCAGAGATATTGGTCTGTAGTTTTCTTTCTTTGAGGTGTCTTTGTCTGGTTTCAGAATCAGGGTGATGTTGGCCTCATAGAATGAATTTGGCAGAGCTCCCAGTTTTTCTATTTCCTGAATAACTTGAGAAGTATTGGTATTAATTCTTCTTTAAAGGTTTTGTAAAACTCTGCTGTATACCCATCGGTCCTGGGCTTTTCTTGGTTGGTAGTCTTTTGATTGTTCTTCTACTTCATCCATTGATATTGGTCTGTTTAAATTGTGTGTTTCCTCTGACTCAGTCTGGGCAAATCATATGACTTAAGAAACTTATCGATGTCTTCACTATTTTCTATTTTATTGGAATACAGGTTTTCAAAATAATTTCTAATTTTCTTCTGTATTTATGTAGCATCTGTTGTAATATTGCCTTTTTCATCCCGTATGTTAGTAATTTGATTTCTCTCTCTTCTTCTCTTCGTTAGCATGGCTAAGGGTCTGTCTATCTTATTTATCTTTTTGAAGAACCACCTTTTAGTTTTGTTAATTTTTTCAATAGTTTCTTTTGTTTCAATTTCGCTATGATTTTAATTATTTCTTGCCTTCTGCTACATTTGCTGTTGTTTTGCTCTTCCTTTTCTAAGGCTTTGAGATGAAGTGTGAGCTCATTTATTTGTTTTTCTTTTCTATTTTGAGGAATGACCTCTAGGCGATGAATTTACCCCTTAAAACTTCTTTTCATTGTACCCCATAGAATCTGATATGTTGTGTCTGTATTTTCATTTATCTCTAAGAATTTTTTGATTTCCTCCTTTATGTCTTCTGTAACCCATTGATCATTCAGTAACATATTCTTCATTTTGGATGTGATGTATGATTTTTTCTTCCTTCTTTTATCATTGGTTTCCAGTTTCATTCCATTATGATCACAAAAAATTCATGGTATTATCTCCACCACTTTATATTTACTGAGGGTTGCCCTATGGCATAACATATGGTTTATTTTTGAGAAGGATCCATGTGCTGCTGAGAAAAAAGTATATCCACTTGATGATGGTTGATATATTCTATATATGTCAGTTAAGTCTAGGGTATTGATTGCGATATTGAGTTTTATAGTTTCTTTTTTCAACTTTTGTTTGGAGGATCTGTCCAATGGTGAGAGAGGAGAGTTGAAGTCACCCATAATTATTGTATTGTGGTCTATTTGATTCTTGAACTTGAGGAGAATTTGTTTTATGAACGTCGCAGCACCATTATTTGCTGCGTGAATATTGATAATTGTTATGTCTTGTCGGTGAATGGTTCATTTTAGCAGTATATAATGTCCTTCTTTATCCCTTTTGATTAAATTAGTCTTGAGGTCGATTTTATTCGATAGGAGGATGGCCACCCCTGCTTGCTTACGAGGACCATGTGCATGGTATAAATTTTCCCAATCTTTCACCTTCAGCCTGTGTATGTCTTTTCCATTCAGATGTGTCCCCTGGAGGCAATATATTGTTGGATTTTTTTTTTATTTCAAGTTACAAGCCTATGTCACTTTATTCGAGAGTTTAAGCCATTTACTTTTAGAGTTACTATTGATATATGGTTTGTACTGCCACCCATGTTTGCTTATATCTTTTTTTTAAATTAGTTTGTTTCTCCATGATTAGCTTTTCCCCCACCCTCTGTCATTACTGAGGCACTTCTCACTCATGGTTTTCGTTGTTGATTTTCATTTCTTCCTCGTGTAGTGTTTTGCTCAAGATGCTTTGCAATGCTGGTTATCTGGCTGCAAATTCTTTTAGATTTTGTTTATCATGAAATATTTTTATCTTGTTGTCTTACCTTAAGCTTAATTTTGCTGGATACATAATTCTTGCTAGGCATCCATTGTCTTTCAGTGTTTGAAGTACGTTGTTCCAGGATCTTCTCACTTCCAGCATCTATGATGAAAAATCCATTGTTAACCTTTTTGGTTTACCCCTGATTGTAATGATTGTAATCTGCCTCCTTTCTCTGGTAGCTTTTAATATTTTCTCTTTGTTCTGTATATTGGATATCTTCATAACAATGTGTCTTGGCATTGGTCTACTGTGATTTTGTGTGCTCGATGTCCTGTAAGCATCTACAATTTGTTTATCCGTTTCCATTTTTATTTCTGGAAAGTTTTCTGTAATTATTTCATTCAGCAGGTTTCTCATTCCCTTGGTTTGAATCTCTGTACCTTCCTCTATCCATATGACTCATTAGTTTTTTTTTTTATGTTATCCCATATCTCTTGAATGTTTTCTCATAATTTTTTACAGCATTTCTTTGTTGGCTAGACTTTTTTCAAGATGATATATTTTGTCTTCATTCTGTCTTCTACTTGCTCTACACTGTTAGTGATACTCTCAATTGAATTTTTAATTTGGTTTATCATTTCCTTGATTTCTAGAATTATTGTTTGATTTTTCTAA